>NC_085102.1:584397-841897 GCF_963422355.1 Corticium candelabrum | reverse complement strand
TTCGTGTGTGTGTATTTATTGTAAATATCAATGTATATTTATTAAATTTTGTTAAATTATTGTCATTATTATTAATTAATCATATTAATTATTAGCTTAATTGATGCTAGAATGTAAACGGCAATTCTTTGAAAACACCTGGATTTATCAATGTGATTAAAGATAATTAACTAAATACCATCAATGTCCCACACTACTTCGAATTCACACAGCTACGCAACTCTTACACGGCGCGGGCTTGTTATCTACGTTATGTCTCAATTCTGCATGTATAGCGCTCTTGTATCACTGGAAGTTAATAAATTAATTAACTGTTGAGATGGACTATCAAATTATCATACTTTTATTGAATCGTCGCCATCTTTCGTTCCGCTATTTCGTTGTACCTAGAGATCGGTGTACGTCTTCTAGCTGCATAGAATATACTGTGAAGCGACATCATGTACATCTAGCGACCGGATCCAGAAGATATTAATTAAGCAGCGTCAACGTTTCCTATGAATCTTTCTTGCAAGACGACGTCGATCGTTTATCATCAGTCCTACTTAGAATATATTGCTCTCTTGAAGATCGCGGATGACATGTTGGTGGTGCCTATGCAACGGTACCTATCTAGATGCATGGTCCCATGGGACCTTCGCTTGGCTTCTTGTAGAACGATAAATTTGTTTGTTTTGCGATTCTTTTGTAAAAAGTAACAAACGCGAACAACTATTACCTGATCTTTACTCTGCGCTTCTCAATTTGACGACATTTTGACCGTAAAATGGAGGTTTACGACATCTCGGCTTTTCTGTCATAATGCGCGGGATTGTTACGTCACCCATTGTTGATGTGCCAAAGGTCTGCTGATTGGCTCTGCCAATTCCCGAGAGTGATTCACGCTGACAAGCTAGTATTACGTCACCTACGTTTCGCGTCCCAAAACGATTGCTGATTGGCTCGACAAACTCCCCGAGCGTGACACACGCTTACAAACAAACATAGATAGATAGATAGATAGATAGATAGATAGAAACATAGGTACAGACATACCGACAGACAGACCGAAAGTCAATTCAACCCGTTTAGAGTGAGCTTCTCGCGAAGCAGTCCACCACTTATTGTGGTGTCCTTCTTTTACGCTCGTAGCTTAACAAAATCGTGTGATGCCCGCTACTTATCTAGCAACTAAACAAAACCGTGCGATACCCGCTACTTATCTTTTATATATGTATACCACAAACGTCCCGTATACAGACACTACATTACCTCCCCACTAAAACTACAAGTCCCAACCCAGCTTGTTTGGAAACTTTTTGGTTCTCGTGGAACGACGTAAAGGTGGAATGTACGTCGTAGAGGTCTCTGTCGAGATAGGAGTAGTCACAGTAGATGTCGTCTCAGTTAATAGAGCAGTCTGAGTCTCTTTAGATCTATGGCCTCCAAGTTCGGGATCTGGAAAGTAATCCTGGCTTACAACTGTGCTATGATCACAAACAACGTCAGACAGACTTTGCTGTGGTTTCTTATTTCCATCTTGTTGAGGAGATAGTTCGTCTTCCGGAATTGTTGGTAGATTCAGTGGAGGTATAGTAGCTTCAGATTCTTCTGCCATGTTTCCTGTTTCTAGAATCTGGTCTGCATACCGACGCCATACTATACCATTGGCCATTTCCAAACGGTAGGAGATAGGCTCAGTTTTTTCTAAGACTCTTCCGTAGCACCACTTTTCACTACCATAGTAGTTCCTTGCCAATTTAATACAGACTGTCCCACTTCAAAAACTCTAGCCTTACAATGAGCATCATGGTACTTTTGTTGTTGTGCTTGCTTCTCATGGACCGTCTTCTTGATGCTAGAATGAAGGAAGTCTAGTCGTGTCCGAAGAAGTCTTGACAAGAACAGCTCTGATGATGATATACCAATAGTGGAATGAATGATGATGCGATAGTTCAACAGAAACCGAGACAACTTTTGGTACAGAGTTTTCTCATCACGTTGGTGAGCTTTCGAGGCATTTTTTAGCCTTTGAACAAACCGTTCGGCCTCGGCATTAGTAGATGGGTGATGTGGAGCAATGGTGATCTGTTTTACTCCATCATTCATCTGAACAAATTCCTTGAATTATTGAGAAGTAAATTGTGGGCCATTGTCTGAGACTAATTGTTCTTGGATTCTATATCGGCTGAACAATGACTTCAGGACTTCGATAGTTTTTTCTGATGTAGTTGATTTCATCGTTATAACTTCAGGCCATTTGTAATGGGCATCAATAGCAACGAAAAACATGCTGCCGAAAAAAGATCGTGCAAAATCTATATGTATACTTTTCCATGGTCCGGTAGGCCATGCCCAAGGATGTATGGAGCTATTCTTGGTGCCTAACGATTCAATTGACAACCATCACAATCTCTGACAACCTGCTCAATCTGTCTGTCTATTCCTGGCCAGCACACATATAGCCTAGCCAAACCCTCCATCCTTACAATACCAGAATGACTTGTATGTAAATCCTCCTTGATGTCTGGCTGTATTGATGGTGGAATCACCAAGCGGACACCTCAAAACAAGCAGCCATTCTCCACTGTAAGTTCTTCCTTGCTGACAAAGAAGGGGCGCAGCTTATCATCAATTGATTCAGGCCATCCTCTCTGGGTGTAACGCAGAACCTTGCTCAAAACAGAATCACTTGTAGTAAATTCCTTCCGCCTTGCTGCTGTAATAGGTAACTTGCTGATCTGTTTGAGGTTGATGATATGGGTTACAGCAGCTTCATGCATTTCCTCTTCCCCGCTTACACTAGGAAGAGGGAAGCGTGACAGTCCATCAACGTTGCCATGTTGAGCTGTGGGGTTGAATTGTATATCGTAATGGTAAGCACTTAGATCGCTCGAGTAAGAGCCCATCTTTGCGTCCTCGCTGCAGCTAATGCAGGCATTCTTGTCTTAGGTCCTAACACGGTTGTTAGTGCCTTGTGGTGGGTTACTAAAGAAATTTCCGTTTATAGAGATACTTGTAAAATTTCTTTACGACAAATATAATTCCAAGCGCTTTCTTCTCAATTTGAGCGTAGTTTTGTTCGGTCTTGGTCAATGACCAGGAAGCGTAAGCGATAGGTCTCTCTAGGCCATCAGGCATCACGTGTGCAATCACAGCGCCAATTCCATGGCATAAGGCATCACACGCCAATTTCAGTAGTAAAGTAACATTCTAATGAGTGAGAACATCCGCTGATGCAAGCCTGTTTTTCAAGCTCTCAAACGCTTGAACTTGGTCGCCGGACCATTTCCATTAACAATCCTTCCTCAATAACATATTTAGAGGACGAGCTATGGTTGCTAGGTTAGGTATGAATCTGCCATAATAGTTGACAAGGCCCAGAAATGACCGTAATTCCTGCACATTCTTTGGTATAGGAGCTTTTAGCACTGATGCTACTTTACTGTTGGTTGTCTCCGGTCCGGTAGCACCAATCTTGTGTCCAAAACACTCACCTTCTGACATCATGAATGATCACTGTTTTCTTTTTAAATCGCCATCCATGGCTCATGAGCTTGTCTAAGACTTCTCAGCCTTTCATTGTGCTCTTTTACAGTAGACCCAATAATTAGGATATCGTCATGGTAGCATACAACGCCTGCAATTTCTTGTAACAGCTTGTCCATTATCTCTTGAAATACAGCTGGAGCTGATGCTATACCAAGGGTAAACGAGTATATTGAAATAGACCTTGGTGTGTATTGACAGTTACAAATTTTCAAGACTCCTCGTCCAAGAGAACTTGTTGATACGCATGTGCTAGGTCTAGTTTAGAAAACATCACGCCTCCCGATAGGGTTGCAAAAAATCTTATAGATTTGGCAATTGATATGCATCAACCTTTAGAGATGAGTTCACTGTAACTTTGTAGTCAACACACAGACGAATAGAACCATCTGGTTTAGGAACCGGAACTAACGGTGCAGCCCATTCACAGTGGCTGACACGCTCAATGATACCAAGTCGAGCCAACTTTAAAGCTCTTTATCAATGACACTCTTCAAGGCAAAAGGTACTTGCCGTGATTTAAGGAACGTTGTGTATAGCTACCTCCTTCAAGGTTGAGTGTGCTTTGTACTCCTTGAGTGTCTCCAATTCATCTCAGAAAACTTTAGCATACTTCTTTAGAAATCTCCACTGAAGTGCTCTTTTACATGAGCTTGATTTCAGGCCAATCAAGACGGATTACATCTAACTAATTATGGCCAAAGAAAGTTGGAGAGTGGGGTCAAACACCCACTACGCCAAAATATCTATATGCAACATCAAATACCACATCAAGAAACAATTGGAAAGCTTCGATCTTGCCGAAGATGAGAAGAGGGCAGTTGCGATGAGAATTCTACAGATAGCTGGGACAATATCGTATAGTGTCCACAAAAAATTCATCAAATTGGCGTTTATTCTATCCAAGATATTCACGCGAATGGGGCTTCTAGAGCAAGCCCAACGATGTGCACTCCCGTCCAAAAAACTTTCACCAAATACGAGCAACTATGGAACACTATCGAAGATCTCATCCAAGGGTATACTAAGGTCATCTACAAACACCAGCTATTGAACGTATCGGGATATCCTTTCCCTTTGACCAACGCCCGTCGACCCTTTTTTGTATCCCCTTCTCGGTGCGAAAACACGTCTTGGAACGTCTTTGTAATTCTAGTTCTTTGAAGGAGCCCTCTATAGTCTCTTAGTTCCAGTCTTTGATCTTAATTGTACGTTACCGGGTTGGTGTTCTGTATTTCTACGACCTCGAATACTTCTTCGGTCCAGTTGTGCATATCTCTTTTCAAAGGTGGTCTTTTTGTAGCAATTCGAGCGTTTTAAGGATACTTCTCCGTACAGATGATTCGATTTATACCAGGGGTTCGTTTTTTCTGGCTTTGTGGGCGTCATTCGTATCAATCTGTGATAGGAGAAATATATTGTTTCAGCAGGTATCCAAAACGTAGATATACCTATGAGTGTTGTTTCCGAGAAATTCTTTCACATCCTCGTTTTCAGAGTCCCATTAAATCTTTCCACCCCCACTGCTTTACCTTCATTGTAGGTCGAATACCTTTGAATGTTATTTTCTTCTCACCAGCGATTCATAGTCCTATCGTAAAACTCACCGCCACGATCTCCAACAAATTCCTGGGTATGTGGATATGATCGAATCCAAGGCCTTGATCAACGATATGGCTTTAACCGTTTTATCGCGTATAGGAATCGACCACGCGTACTTGCTGAACTCGTCGATGACATTGAGAAGATACTTGATTCCGGGTCGTTGTATTTCGAATCGGAAGTCGATGTTTGATGGGTTTATGAAGTTCTTCGGCGAGTTGGTCTGTCCACACTACATTTTACCTCTATCGGCAGTGCCAGGCAACCTCAAGCCTGCGCCAGCAGTGCCAGGCAACCTCAACCCAGCACTGCTCGGTGGTCTAGCGAACCTCCAAATGCTTTACTCATAGTAGATAGGAGAGGACCCGATACATTGCTTACGAGAGGTGCTGCTAGACCACAGAGCAACGCTCCCGCAAGCGGACCAAACCCACCCTGCTTCGTACGACGACGGCTTTACCAGATGTACGTACGTGGCACCCCGTAAGTGAGCCGAATCGGAACACTGGGTTTTTGATAAATCTCAGAAACCAACCCTTTTGGCTTCATCCATGTATATGAATTTGGACTTCTTGGCTCCACATACAGGACATACAGATATTAAGGCTATCCTGTTGTTCTTGGTCATCACGGCGGTCTGATTTGCTTCTGGAGTTCCTTTTGCACCTCACACAGTACGACATGGTATTGTATATACATCTACATAAAAATTCTACTTAAAATCTCCTACGCGGTATTTGTTTTCCGATGACAGTACGTACTTGGGTGAAATCGAGAAGAATGTCACGCATAGGACGGCCGTGCCAACGGTGGACTATGAAGTAGATACAACAGTAACCACACAGGACGCTATTGATATATCCTGTAGCATACTGGAATTATACAAGATGCGTTTACCCATCTTCTGCATATACTGATAGACCAGGTACCGCATACCAAGACTACCAAAAATATTCTACATCTCGCCCCCCCCCCCCATCGTACTAGATGGCCACCCAAAGGGTACAATCACCATCGAAGTAATCTTCCAGGTTGATGACGAGACACTCGTCTTGTTTTGGGTTGGTGAGTATGATAACTTTCCTTTAGAGTTGGCTATACCACGCTCTCTCAATATCTTGTCGATCTGTCTAACTGTCAGCGGCTTCAAAGAAGCTTCTTTCCTCGTCTATTTTTAGCAGCGCCAACCCCAAACAGTTTTCCTACGAGTGGAGCCGCTAGACTACCGAGCAACGTTCCCGCCACCACACCCAACCCACCCTCATTCGTACGACGACGTCTGCATGGTTTTCTTACCGCTACCAGCTGCAGCACCAAGAGCTAGGGTGCCGAGTACCTTTGGAGACCTTTCGGAAACATGCACTGAGTGAATGAGGAAGACACTAAATAATAAACACTTTATTACAGTGGCTCTATACACATTCGTTCGGTTGTTTTTGATGCAACCAAGAGATGCTACAAAAAGTTTGAACACAAAGATGGTGATTCTAGCCATTTCTAGACTACGAGCTGTTTTTGCAGCTGGGTTTTAGCTACATAGACAATGCAGACAACAGTGAAATAGCTCTGTAACTGAGTACAGATGACTCGATTAATCACTAGAAGCAATAGTCAGCTTTGTCTTGCTGTTTGAGAGTCAATAAATTCTAGGCAACGCGACATCTTCTTGCTTCAAACAATACGGCTGTCCTTAGATGCTGCGACCCGCCCTTTTCCGTCGTCTAAAGAGAGAGGACAGAGAAGTGCGAAGCGACGAACTTGGCTCCAACATTGTAGGTAGAAGAGACGCGCACCTCCTTACGAAATACCCGATCCATGATTACGAGGCGAGAACTTGCGGCTGTTGCATATTGGAGAATCAGACCCTTCCTCGAAAAAGAGCTTGTGGCGGTACGAAATTTAAACCGATTAGTTTGAATATAACAGAAATGATTTACGAATGATCAGTCTTTACTTTGATATAAAAAATGGAGAGGTAGCGTGCTTCGAAGCTTCGTGTCAGTGTCCATATTTGAGAATGTCCCATATTAGATCAGGTACTCTACCATTGCAGCAAGTGCTTGTGGCTTGCATAAGCTGGAAAGAAGAACGTACTAATCGAGCAACATGCGTCAAATGCCAAGCTATTGGACAGAGAGTCGTCTGAGTGGAGATGCCCAAAGAATTAACGCAACAACAAACTCATCGTTCAAAATTGGCACAATTCTAAGCTACAAGCCCCTACGTGATCTATGCTTGAAGCAATTTCGGGAAAAGCTCTTCCTCCTCGTGTGCGTTTAGCTCAGCGACTGCGCGAAAGAGCCTGTCTTGCGAGGCTACGATGACTTAATTAAGTAATTAATTTGAGGCATGCACTAATCAACAGAATCGGAAGACTCGCAAATGCAATGTAACAATTAAGAGCAATTAACTGTGTGCATTAACACCCAAAGACATTTTCCTAAGAAGACAAGTAAACTCAACAACTTGCATGTGTCTACAGAGGACCTAATGCAACACAATACAATTGGAATGTGTGCCAAACTCTCTACAAATAACCCAACAAGGCCGCAAATATTAATTACCATAGCTATTGCAGCAGTGCTGGATCTGCACTAGCTGAACCCATGAAGGGACTTCGTCTACAGAGATACCCAGAAGCACGTACGTAATGCATGCATGAAACCTAATCTGTGACTTCCGCAGACTACCACCATTCCCATGCATGGTCGTTTACAATCTCCGGGAAAACTACGTCTGTCTCTTCGATGCACGGAAGGCAATCAAGTTCGAACAACGCGTTATGTCCTTCTACTACAGAGTTGGGATTTCCCTATAAAGTCACCCATATCTGCGGTCATATTTTTATCTAAAAGAATATTTACACTGCATGAAAAGGACAGTTATCTAAGACCAAAATTATGAGTATCTATTATTTACCTTTAAATGTGGGACACAGCTTGCTCATGCACCTTTGTTCACATGCAGAAATTCCATTCCGCAACAATCAAAAGAGCAAAAGAACGCGTGTTTACTCAATATGACCGAGGTTCTGCAACAAACAAAATGCTACTTGTAGCTCGTATATTTCTATTACTAATGCATGCATGACTGAGGTCTCGCTTACTAATTAATTGCACTAACTACAGACCGTCGCAAAAGTATAAAGCCACTCCCTGCACGTGACTATACCTAAAGTTTGAATGACCACAAAATTATTGTAAAAGCTTTAGCAAAAATAATTTCAACTGTAATGTACTGCAAATTTTCTATTCTAAACTACAGAGAAGGACTCTTCCTATTGGGTTTGTTTCTTATGACAGAATTTTGAATTTTGAAGTGCGCGCTACTTTCACCACAAAACAAACACGTGATGAATAGCTCAACAAAACATTTCTGTTATTCAATTTTGCCATTTGCTGAAAGAAACCTACGCATGCTTTAAAAACCACTATGACGTCATTGAGGAGACTATTTGTCATTTTTGTCAATAAGAAAATCCACAAAAACCACAATAACTTGAAACATCAACTGAATATTGTCTAGAAAACTACATCTTGTAAAAAATCTACTAAATTCTTTAGATTGTACACAAAATTTCTAAAGTGTAACTTCCGGTTTGAAATGGTTGTGGTCGAAATGTTGCAAAATGATGTTGATAGCGCGAAATCTTTGATTGTCTAGTCGTTGTTTGAGCTCACAGAGCTGTCAAATTGCGGATTTCTGTAGCTGACTGACCAATCTTTCGTTAGACGAAATTGAGGAAAAGTCGGACAGCTGCTGTGAGTTTGGGGAGGCCCCGAGATCGGCAGCTCAGTCCACGACGTTGCGGTAAAATCGAAGGCTTGAAAGAATGTGGTCTGGGTGAGCGTAACATTGCCAAAACTGTCGGTGTTTCATGTGGATCGGTGAAAAACTGTCTAAAAAGACTAGAGACTGGAGCAATAAGCTGTAAGAAAAGATCTCGTCGGCCGAGAAAAACATGTGACAGAGATGACCGCTTTCTGGACGAGACAGCAAAGAGAAATCGCCGTTTGACATCGCGCCAGCTGAAACGAGAGTTTGAGGAGAGCACGGGACAAGCTATTTCCAGATCTTTAGTTTGTCGTTGACTTGTGGAGAGAGAAATGCAATGCACGCCCGTCGCCCTCGCAACAAGCCGGTAGACGACCAAAAAACCTCGTCTCCGGCCAATGGTTTCGCGACAATGACGTCACTGTTTTGAATTGTCCTCTGTGTTTGCCTGACGCCAACCTAATTGAGAATGTTTGGCGAATCTTGAAGGTAGCGGCAACCGCTGGTCATCCTCGCGAAGAGTGGGCGGCAGTGCAGGCGACTTTGCGTTGATTTCTCTAGAGGAAGTGCGCGCGCTAGTAGAGTGTTTCGCGACGAGTCGAATCAATCCGGAAAGCAAGAGGAGGAAACACGAAGTATTAAAGCAAAGAGTCTACATCAAAGAAACGTTTCATAAATAACTGGCTTTTTAAAAGCCAAAAAACAGTCTAGAAAGGTCATTCTGCTGGACAGTGCAGACGCCCACGCAAACGCCGTTTGCGTTTTGCTTCGTAACGCAATGACTTTTGAAGTTTTCCCAAATAAAACTTGTCACGTTCTTGTTCTGTTCTTACTTTATCACATGGTTGTTTGTTAGACGCTCATTCTAGGTACTAATCGGTAAATCAGCCTGGAAAACTTCCGGTATAGTCACGTGCAGGGAGTGGCTTTATAATTTTGCGACGGTCTGTATAGTAGAGATATAAATCTTGATCCTAGAGTGACACCTTATCACGTGCAGAAAGTAGTGGAGAAATATGTTGGGCGTGTATTCGGGCCAGCACATTGCACAAGCTGGCATAGGCCGATTAGCCCAACTATAATTAAGCAAGTGTCAAAACAGTCATTCTGTAGACAAAAGAACGTACATTAATGTTGAAAGGTTATGTACACCCTAGCTAGAGAACCTTGAAGCTGCCATATGTATGTTATTTATTAGTTGTCCAGCCATCTTTAATTAAATATATTTGGATCTGTCCATGCAGATTTGTAAACTAAAACCAATATCTAGAACTGGCAGATCGACGTGTATACGCTTCTACATTCCGTACGTCATGCAGGTCTTAGAAACTCTAGATAATCAACGCATATTTGCGTGCCTAGATATACACGTTGTAATGCAGTGGATTAGACTAGCCTCGTCCCCAGACTCTCTCGCGCTAGTCTTGTCCGGTGCCCGTATGACAATTCCAGGCGCGAGAGAGTCTGGGATCATCCCGCCTACTTCCTGCCATATCTCCTTAATAAACGCTCACTAAGTGTCACCCCAACGTCATCACTGTCACCCCAAACGTCATCAAGTGTCCCGTAACTTCAAAATCAAATTAGCGTTAGCACTAATCCAATAGACTAGTGTGGGACCCATCTGTCTAGCCACCCAGCGCAATTTGGGAAGCTCTGGGCATGCTGGCCGCGTCCGGTGTACACAGAACGTGCATGGCAAAGTTTTCATGGCCGCTGAGGACGTCTACATAATTTGTAGGTATTCGTGATCATGAGAGCGCACGGTTTGAATCTATCTGCTTGAAAATCACATGCGTAAACACACTGACTGAGCTCTTTTATGTTACATTACTGTTACGTGTGATCGTGTAATCGCAGTCAGCCGTTCTTGTAACTAGCAACGTATCGCGTTAGAAGCTGAACACGTGACTGTCAAGACTGTAAAATATCTCATCATTGTAAATTACTCGACTCTTCTACTGAAGCGACGATCTACTACTTCTAGTAGTAAATGATGTCATTCGACTTCCTCCCATAACGTGTGCATTCCTAATCAGTTATTGGAAACCGCTGTACCGGATAGCACAATGTCAGTGACAATGACATCATATTTGAGAACATTTCAGATCATGATTTCCCAGTACTCTAGCAACTACTATATAGTAACTACTAACAATTCCTAGAAACTGAACATATCCGGGTAAGGATATAGATATAAGCAAGTGTATTGAAGTGTTTGCTCACTTCTGTTGGTTACCAACTACAGTGTATACTTTAGTCTGACTATTCAGCTCTCACTGTCCAGTGTCTCTGTTGTCCTGCCATGGCTATGGAACATTCATCGACAGATCCCTCTGATGAAGTCAATTCACGTTATGTCAAGCTGTAAGAGGCAAATACTCTGTGCTATACACAATCCTCTACTAACTATTGTAGCCAAACTAACAGTTGACACTGTTGTAGGCTTCACGAGAATTTTGAGCTTGGAACTGAGTCAGCCAGGGTGCAGACAAAAAATGTTCTTGACTGCATGAACGTTGCCCTAGAGTCTGCTGGAGAGGCTGCAATATCTTCCAGCGATATTGGAAGACTCATGCAAGTTGCCTTTGGCTCAGCAAATAAAGTACACAGAAAAAAGTCAGAGTTCAAGGAAGCCGATCGTACATGTATTGTGGCATTAGAAATAAGACCGACCATACCGCCAAGCGTCCTCATCTGTCACCAACAACTGAACTGATAGCAGACTTGGAATATGAATTGAAACATGAAAGACAGATCAAGCAAGACTTGGACCTTCAACTGCAGCACGAAAAGCAAATCAGGCAAGACTTAGAGCTTCAATTGCACCGGGAGAAGCAAGTCAAACAGGATTTGGAGCATCAATTGCAGCACCAAATGCAGCAAATTCAGCCTATTCCATGGGACAGAGTACGAGCCGAGATAGACTCAGAGCTGACTAACCTGCAGTAAGCCGGAGGAGCACTGACCATTGGTCCAATTGAAGAATCAGATCCAAGTACTTTGTCTGACTTCACCTTCAGTCAACTGTATGACCAATTGTTGCAGTATGCACCAAACACCACGTTGCTGTTGTCAACTATAGATGGCAGTAGAGATTTCACAAGAACAGTCACCAATTTAAAAGACATACACAGTCTAACTGCCATTGCTGTACTTGCAAAAAATAGTGACCATGTAAAGGGTTTCCAACTTCTACTGAGCTTGATGTTGATTGCTAGGGCAACAAGCAAGTCAGTCATAACAACACTCAATCACATTGGCATTTGTCTTTCATACAGTCAGACTATAAGATACGTAGAAAATGCAGCCAGGGCAATAGACAAAAGAAGAGAGCTCCAACGTGGTCATTGGATTGTTGCTTATGACAACATAAACATTAACAAACAGGTGAGACATGAAAGATTTGCAAGACATGCAGAAGCCTGAAACTTTACAAGTCGCTTAGCTTTCAAAGTTTCCAAACTACCACCACTCGAATATTACAGCACTGCCGGCATTCCACAATGCAAAAGAGTGGATCTATCTGTCGACGACATCCTACCCAATGATGAAGATGACAGAGATTTCCATAAATCTGCACAGAAGAAGGTGGATACAATGCTCATAACAAAGTTCAAATGCTTCAGTCACCTTACATCAACATCATACTACTCCAACCAAAGGAAACATGCTACAAAGCCTGTCATCCATCCAATTTTAGTGATTGATGTTGATGAGAGTTATATAGACAGCAATGTCACAATACTTTAAGAATTCCAGAAAATGTTGGCAATAGATGATACAATTTAGCAATGTGTCGTTGGAGACCAAGCTACCTGTAGAGCAATCTGTGGAGCTCGACGCAGAAGAGTAGCTGATGTCCCCAATGCCCGTCTTCGATGGGCAAAAGCAAACCCAGGAGATTTCCATTTTATGTGGGAGTGTTTGAAAGTAATCTATCTTACATTTTGGGAGTCACCAGAGCATCCTGGCTCATTGGCCAATATAAGCAAACTGACTAATAGAACCAACGTCACAATAGCTGCTAAGAAGTTCCAGCAAGCAGATGAATTCCTGCGACATGCACTAGAAGCCCACTTGACTGCATCTCTGCTAACATTTCTAAACATCTCTAGTGTATCAGCAGACATTTCATCTGATCAAAGCACAGTGACTGAACTACGGCTGCACCAAACAGCTGAGAGGTTTGCAAACCAAGTGATATCAGCTCCAACTGATGAAGACAAAAAGGACGCTGACCATATGTACAACTTCCATCGGTCATTCTTACAAATGGCGTTGCTGTATGAAGACCTCAGAGATGCCATAAAACACGAGGATGGTCCGCGAACTATACAGCATTGGAGAATGTGGCTACTGTATTTCCTAGCATCAAAAAGGACCAACTACAGCAGCGAAGCTGCTAATCTCTTGGCAAACTTAAAGACTGATTTTTCAAAGTGGCTGTCCTACATAGTCACTCACAACAGAACAGTCAATTCGTCGGGTCGGCCAGGTCATGGAAAGGCAATTGACATGGCTGTTGAACATCACAATCTCGTGATCAAAACAGCACTTAGGTCATCTGGTGGTAACCTCACTCTCCATCACCTAAAAGTGATAAGTTTAGCAGCTCACATGCTACACGATGCAGCAGCATTGTGTGATGAAGAGGTCTTTGCTACTCACAGCAAAACACGACATCAAAGCTCAAAGGCTGAAAAAGACATTCAAATGATGATATCGAGCTTGATTGACTCCAGAGCAACCTGTCGAATTTCTCAAAGAACATTACCATCAAATAGATGCTTCACAACACCAGAGCGTAAAGGATATGACATTGCATTGTCCAAACAATGGCTGGCCAAATTCCTGAAGAAAGAGGAACTACATCTTGATGAAGACAAATCAACAGATGAAGACCATGAGGAAATCGATTTTCTGCAAGACAATGAAACATGACGAAGTGCTAGGCTTTATTGTAGCGTTATAGCACTATTATAGCACTAAATTATACCACTAACATAAATTTCATAGGTTATTGCTACAATCCCCCAAAACATTTCTACAACGCTCTCTACAGTTAATTACATCTGTGTTATCACTTGTACGCCTCAAAGCAACCTGGGTTACAGTGTTAGGTATATGACTCTTGATTAATTGAAATACAGGTGCACTGAACTCTTTTACCACTCCTAGTGGTACCACATCTTCTTCTGAACAAATCTTATTACATCCCTTTACAATTTTGTCAATCACTGCCATGGAAAGTACTCCATCTAGACCTCTCCGCCTAAATCGTGTGCCTCCTGCAGTTTCCCTAAACTTTAGCAACGATTGTTTTAATGCAACTCTGCCCTGCAAGAACTCGACGTGATCTCAAAGCTCCAGATCTACAAGGAATTGGAGTGCCATCATCTGTACATGGTATTTCGGTGACAAACAAACGTGGACGTTCACTAGAAGAGCAGAAAGAGCAACATAAGTCAGAGGCTGGTAAAAGCTCCTCAGACTGCAAAATGTCACGAATTATTACTTTCCGCAAACAAGATGTATTTGAACAAAGTTTTACGACGTCAGGCCCAGTGTCTTTAAGATCACGGGCATGTGTCACAAATCTAACCAGACACAATCGCCTTGAGTCTCTTCCTCCACGACCAGCTAACTGCACCAATTCTGATGCCTTGTCTGGCACACCAAACAAGATCACTTCAGTGATATCATTACTGTCTATACCAAGACCAAATGCACTTGTGGCTACCATTGCTCTCTGCTTTCCACTCTTAAAATTCTCATAGTGTTGTGACCGACCCTCTAGAGACATCGTCGCGTGATTCTGACCTACACAGCCCTTGGTGGCAGCACTACAGCTACGAACGAGATGGACATAAACACTGTACAGGGTGTCCTTATCCCTACAAAATATCAATGTCTTAGGAATTACTTCTGGAGACTTTACTGCTGACAACATTGAAGAAAGTGAGTGAAAGACAGACAACATACACTTGGATGAATCCAAAGAAAAAAAGAGGTTGAGCCGATTCAAGGATCCAGACACTAGGACATAATCAGACATATTTAGCTGTTGAGTGACTAAAACAATAAGATGATGTGGAGCTGTTGCTGAAAGAGCCATGAGTGAGACAGACTGTAGACAGGAACGGATATAGTTAAGCTCTTTATAAGCAGGGCGAAATTTACCCCAGTCTTCAATTAATGAGCTTCATCTATGGCAATGAAGGAAATAACTTCCTTCAATCTCTCAGACATTGCCTTCCTGCAAAACTTTCCAGTAATTGC
This sequence comes from Corticium candelabrum, assembly GCF_963422355.1. Taxonomy (NCBI): domain Eukaryota; kingdom Metazoa; phylum Porifera; class Homoscleromorpha; order Homosclerophorida; family Plakinidae; genus Corticium; species Corticium candelabrum. The sequence continues at coordinate 826,711 of NC_085102.1, read as the reverse complement.
CTCGGGTGACATGTAGACTGAAATAAGAAAGACAAGATACCCTGTTGGGCCTGTCAGAACAACTACAATTACAATGCAAGTGCTCACTCAGTTTGAACTTTCCTAGACATATATCCTCCAGCAGCTCATTATCTGATAGAGAAGCTATGCGAGTAACAGAAACTGATTTTTCCTCCAGTTTACTAGCCTTGAGAGAGACGAGGATACAGAAATTTGTCCTGTGTCAAGCCACAAAAGTTCAATACAATCTAAATCCTAGGTACCTGATCATCCATCAGTGATATCAAAGGGCTAACAACAATGCATGAACCAGACAGGGCCATAGCAGGTAGCAGATAACACAGTGACTTTCCACCAGAAGTCCTCATTTTAACAAATACATCTTTTCGCGAAAGAATAGCCCTGGAAGCTTCAAGTTGACCCTCCCGGAAGTTTTCATACTTGAAGACTTCTCGAAGGGTAGACCGTAGTTTCCTGTCAAGATCAACCCGTTCCCTTGTCATTGCGCGCTTTTTGCTATAGAATAGAGTCTGCGCGCAAACGGTGTACGTACTGACCGCAAAGGAGATGCGCGTGTGAACTTCATAGATGGTCATCACTCCGCCAATCGTAGATCTCAGACTACAAGCTTACACGACTCCCGTCACCAACACTCCATAGACTTACCTTTTCAACATGCTTCAGTTGTCTGCAAGTCCTGGATATGCCACAAACACCAAACAATGGTCATAGCATCCCGTCTGGTACGTTTATTTGATTAGTGCTAACGCTAATTTGATTTTGAAGTTACGGGACACTTGATGACGTTTGGGGTGACAGTGATGACGTTGGGGGTGACAGTTAGTGAGCGTTTAGTAAGGAGATATGGCAGGAAGTAGGCGGGATGATCCCAGACTCTCTCGCGCCTGGAATTGTCATACGGGCACCGGACAAGACAAGCGTGAGACAGTCTGGGGACGAGGTTAGATTAGACGGGGTATTACGATTATGCGCATGCGTATTGTCGAGTTCTAGTTTTGAGCGGGATCTTAATAGAAATACATCTGTTTGGTATTTCACGAGTCTCCAAACGCGATGGGCTTGCGACGCAACACTAGCGACGAGGACTTTGTGATTTACACAGGTCCAACAACAGAGACAAGACACACTCAGAGGTGAGACGCTGCATTTTTCGATAGACAGATTTATAACCGGAGATTAGCTGCAGTACTCCACCACTAGCAGTAGTACACATCGGCGACCGAAGTCAGTACGTATGGCAGAGCAAGGAGGGGACCAAAGGGTCAAGAACCGGAAACGATCGTGCCGTCGGGAAGGTGGTGCAGTACGTCCAAGGCAGTGACTGGGAAAATTATACGAAACAGTTAGAATTCGTTTCTTGGGGAACGTCATTCGCAATGCAGAACGGAAGAAGGCTATCCTTATGGCAAACGTTCCAGCGGAGTCCTTTCAAATAATTAAGAACGTACAGTAATCGCTCAAGAGAAACTCACTGATCCAAGTGTGACATATGAGAGAATAGTCCAAGAGATAAAAGCTCATGTCAAACCGGAGAGCTCGGCACTTGTCAGCAGGTATGAATTTGACAATAGAATGCGCCAGCCCCAGGAATCAGTAACCGACCATAAATGTCAAGGCGTTGAAACATCTAGCTTCCTACTGCAAATGTACAGGTCAAATGCGGAACGAACGGCTGCGTGACCGCTTAATAGCCGGTATTCGGAATGATAGAATGCTCTGACCACTGCTGGCACAAAATTTAACTGAGATCGCTTTTGACTCCGCCGTTAAGAAGTGCATTGCCATGGAACAAGCCTCTAAAGATATTGAGACTCTACAAGGGGCCTGATGGGCAACCACCCAAATGCTGAGCACGCAGCCGTTTGTTATGTTAGTTCCCGACAGACCCACAGATGATACCGATGCGCAGGAGATCATCCAGAAAATTCAAGGAAGCCACCTGTCACGCTTGCTAGAAAATTGGCCACATCCAACGAGCATGCCGCGCAGTAATCAGGACGGACAAGAAACAAACAACTCCTAATAATGGCACAAGACTATTGAGAAAGAATAAATCCAAGAGCCAACGGAATTCGCACACAGTGAACGTCGTGGAGGCTAGGCAGCAAGAAATAGACGACGAAAGCTCTGATAATATTTATAATCACAACCAGAATCTCAGCACCTTGTTTCAACTAAACAGAAACAAGGCCATTGCAGTATAGCCTCGCACTGCCAGACTCTTTCAGCCTACATCCGCCGACAGGAAGAGTCTGGCTACGCGAGACTAATTACAGTAGATGTCACCATTGAAGAGAAGCCCTGGAAAATGAAACTTGACACGGAGCAGCAGTATCAGTGATCAGCAAAGCAAATTTAACAAACAGCTCCTTCCGTTAGGGAATCTGGAAACTCTTGAACTAGGAACGTATACAGAGGAGACGTACGGTACGACCAACTGGTGTTTGTAAAGCAAGGGTGGAGTATCAAGATTAGGTGAAATGCCTCCGATTTTTATGTGTTACCGGGAAAAGGACCGGCTCTAATTTGACAAAATACAATTACGATGGCCAATGCTACATCTAGAAACCAAGAGGAACTTGGACAATGTCCTAAACAAACATGCGGCTGTGTTCTCACCAGGACTAGGTGCGATCAAAGGTGTCAAGGCTAGAGTTGTCTTAAAGAAGAACAGTATACCGTGGAAGGCCAGACCAGTACCATTAGCAGAGAGGCCACTGGTTTTAGATACCCTGAACGGAACGGTCTGGTGAAGCGAATTCAACACAGCGAGTGGGCCGCTCCCATAGTAACCCCTATGAAGCGGGACAATACCGTCCGTATCTGTGGTGATTTAAAGGTGACAGTGAATTCACAGCTAGACATTGACTCTTACCCTTTGCCACGGATTGATGACATATTCGCTCGCTTGAGTGGGGGAAGACAATTTAGCGTCCTTGATCTCAAGCAAGCTTATCTGCAGATGAAACTCGAAGAAGACTCAAAGAAATATGTGGTCGTCAACACGCCAAAAGGACTTATCAATATCAACAGTTACCGTACGGCGTCGCCTCTGCGCCAGCAATCTGGCAACGAACTATGGACCAAATACTACAGGGCATAGCGGGAGTACAATGTTATCTCGATGACGTTATCATTACCGGCTGAACCACTGAAGAACACATCACAATCTCGGTACTACAACGCCTTCAATAATATAGGCTCAAGGTTCATCAGGACAAGTTCATCAAAGCAGTGGCATACAGCTTGTTGACCTCTCCAGACGGAGTCCACGTCATAATCAGATTGGCGTGTATTGCTAACGCAGTCTATCTGAGGATACCTTCGACTCAGCAAGCAGCTCTTGTGTACGATATTGGCTCTCCTCACGGTGAACTGGAAACATCTAGACATGGGAAATCAGCAGTGCAGTGGACCTGCCATGTTCAGTAAGTGTAGAGTTTGACTTGTAGTTGCATGTGTTGTGTACTACGTACGATTTGTTTCAATGCACTGACTCTGGCTGCTACATATACACTAACCGCGTACAATGAGTTCATTTCTCAAACTACCGCACTGCAGATCTAACTTCAGCGGCGTGTACTGTTGGCGAAACTGAATGCTGAAAAGGAGTCGTGACACTGCAGAGTATTACATGGCTGAGCTGTCTGGATACGTACTAGAAGCGACCGATGATGTCAACTACTAAAAAGTACGCACTTCGTGCAAAACAAGCAAGTGCGTGAAGCGATGTCGCGTGTTGTCAACTTTCATACCTTCATGCTTACCTAATCGAATTAGCCCTAGCCAAGCTATGAAACCGGATCCGGGGCACACGTCACTATGACGTTCTCGAAAGTGACCAGGCTCTTCTCGTGCTGAAGCAATTCCGGCAAAAGCTCCTCCTCCTCGTGTGATTCACGTGCGTTTAGCTCAGCGACTGCGCGAAAGAGCCTGGCTGCGAGGCTAACGGGAATAGTGGCTTTGCCGACGAACAGCAGGCTCTCCTTTTGAGGGACGTCGAGACGTCCACTCCGTCGCTCTCTGTTTCTTCTTCTGAAGATCCTGTGAAGACTTTTACGACCCCTACGACTTCTATGGACTGCCAGGATGCGGATCCCGACACGAACGAGAGAGTCGACGAGCTGATCCGTGACTGGCTCGCTATTCTTCTCCGTCGTGATCTGATGACAAGCTCTAGATGTGAAGAATTGATTGTTTTGTGCTGTCCTTGTAATCTAGGTTGAGTGAACTGAAGTAGTGTTACACATTGTGTGAAGATTCTGTTGTAATAATTATTATATTAGCATTAGAAGTATTGCAATTAGAACAACAACAAGTCATAACTCCGTATTGAAAGAGTCTTTTGAAAATCACCTTGATGATTTTTTGCCCCAACGTCTGAATAACGTACCCATTTACGTTCATTACCGAGCGTTGCTGTTCAACGGACAAACACGACCGTAAGCAACACCCTTTCGAGAACCCTTTCAGTGAATATCTGCAAAGCAGAAGCTTTATTTTAAAATCGCCTTGATGATTTTTTAGAAACAATATAACAAAGCTTCGCACTAAATTTCAGAGTCGTGCGTCTTTCTGACAGCGAGAAACGCGACAACATGTTCAAAACATTGACATCACAGTTCCCCAAATGGGAGTCCCTTAGGAAGATCATTTACGAAGAAGAATTTGAATATAGAAACAGATATTTTATTTCTCCTCGTTGTCTCCGAATTTCAACGCAATTGCGATCGCCAAATTTGAATTACGCGCGTTTGACTTTCGGACACCCGGATGGCCAGATATGCCTGGTGGCACTGTACGAGGAACGAATGTTGTGCTATTTCGAAGCGAACGGCATCACGGATGAGTCCAAAATGAAGGCAATTTTTCTGTCAGCAGTCGCGGCGCACGCACGTACAAGTTACTGCGCAACTTGACGGCTTCCGCCACACCGAGAGAAAGGTCTTTCACATATCTGAGGGAAGCTCTGTCCAGCCACTACACCCCAAGCCTTCGGTCATGGTACAGAGACTGCGATTCAATTCGAGAGTCTGACATACGGGTGAGTCAGTTGCAAAGTTTGTGTCCGCGTTGCGCGCGTTATCCGAGTTTGCGAGTATGGAGAGACACTGAACGAGATGCTCCCCGATCGTTTAGTTTGTAGTATTGACGATGCGCGCACGCAGCGGCGTTTGTTAGCAGAAAAGAAGTTGTCGTTTGCGCGGGCTTTGGAAATAGCGCACACTACAGAAGCGACGGGGAAAGAATGCGCGGGAGGTAATGGCGTCCAAAGTTGTTGACACGACAGAAGAAGCGGAGGGTGAAGCGTCTGTACACCGAATGCAACCACAAATGCCCAAAACCTGTTATCGTTGTGGATGGTCAGGACACTCTCCTACTGAATGCAGGTTCAAAGAAGCCAAATGTTTTGCATGCAAGAAAGTGTGACACCCCAGTCGAGTCTGTAGATCAAAATGGCAAGGCAAGAAATCCAGTCGGATTATGAAAACACAGCCAAAACCGCAAACCACACGTCAGGTGGAACGGGCAGAGGATGACGAAGAAGAATCTTTAGAGCTGAAACACATATACCTTGTAAGCAAGCCCAAAGCGGTTCCCTTGACGACACAAGTGAAAATAGATGGGAGATGCTTGACAATGGAGATTGACACAGGAGCAGCAGTGACAGTAATTAGTGCCACAACGTACAAGACAATGTGGGGGCCTTCTACTCCACTTCTTAGAGAGAGTACCACCATACTGAAAGCATATGGGGAGAGTAATTAAAGTGTTGGGGGCTATCAAGGCCAAGATACAAGGGCAGACAAAGCCCCTTCTAAACAACTGGAGTTACATGTAGTGGAAGGAAACGGGCCCAGTTTGCTTGGTAGAGATTGGTTACGACACATACAGGTGGATTAGAAGGCATTATTCAGTCTACACACACACAGTAGCCTAAAGGAGCTGTTAGAAGAGAACAGAGAGGTTTTCCAGGACGACCTTGGAGAGGTGAAGGGTATCCAAACCACACTCAACACAAAGTCACTAGCAACACCACGTTTGCTTAGGACACGAAAGGTGCCATATACACTGAAAGAGAAAGTGGAGGAAGAGCTGTTGAGGCTTCAAGCAGCGGGTATTATTAGCCCAGTGAAAGTTTCAGATTGGGCCACACCGATCGTTCCAGTGGTGAAGTCCAATGGAACAGTAAGGATTTGTGGAGATCATAAGACAACGGTAAATCCCATATTGGAAGTTGACCGACACCCATTGCCGGACATAGATGACTTGCTGTCACAGTTAGCAAGAGGGGTAGCATTTTCAAAACTAGACCTGAGCCGAGCATATTGCCAGTTACGTCTGGAGGAATAGTCCCAAGAACTGACAACCATTAACGCGCGTAAAGGACTGTTTCGGTACCACCGGTTACCGTTTGGAATAGCCTCGGCACCAGCCACATTTCAGAGGATCACGGAAGGCTTGTTAAAAGACATGTCGGGCGTCGTGGTATACCTTGACGATATTTTGACAACGGGGAAGAGTCAGAATGAGCACATGGAGAACCTGGGAGAAGTTTTGAGGAGACTAAAAGAAACTAGGTTGAGATTACAACAAAACAAGTGTCAGTTCATGAAGGATTCTGTGGTGTATATAGGACATCGAATCGACAAAGATGGATTACGCCCCACGGAGGACAAGGTGAGGGCCATTGGAGATGCACCGATACCACGACGAGTATCAGAGTTGAAGGCATACCTTGGAATGCTGACCTACTACAGTAAGTTCCCTCCAGATCGAGCGACAGTGTTGGCACCGCTGCATGTCCTCTTACAGAAGGGAGCAACATGGTAATGGTCAGAAGATGAAGACAAGGCTTTCCAGGAATCGAAAAGGTTGTTGACATCTTCTCGGGTACTGGTACACTACAATACCAAGTTACCAACGTTGCTGGGATGTGATGCCTCACCGTTTGAACTAGGTGCCGTTTTGTCGCATAGGCTTGAAAATGGGAATGAACATTCTATTGCCTTTGCATCGAGATCGCCGTTGCCAACTGGAAAAAATTATTCACAGATTGGCCCTGAAGGGGCCGACACTTTGAACTTTTGTCTGATCACCAACCACTGAAGGGACTGTTTGGCAAAGAACGAAGCATTCCAGTGACGGCTTCGGCAAGGATTCAACGGTGGGCGCTACTATTGGCGGGATATCAGTATACCTTTCGCTACAAAGCAGGGGAATGGCACAACAATGCTGACGCACTAAGCCGAGTGCCTCTACCGGATCTACCACACTATACATACCCGCCGCAAGCAATGCTTCACGTTTTGGAACAGTTGGAGAAACTTCCAGTTACAACTACACAGATTGCATGGTGGAGCACCAACGACCCAGTACTGTCTCAAGTGCGAACATGGGTTAGAGAAGGCTGGCCACAAAAAGTAGCAGAAGATGTACGTCCATACGAAATAAGGAGTCACGAACTGTCTGTGGAGGCTGACTGTGTAGTTTGGGGAACCAGGGTTGCGATACTGCTTGCAGGCCGCACACGGATCTTGACAGAGCTTCACGAGGCCCATCCAGGAACTGCTAGGATGACGGGATTGGCAAGGGGTGTGATCTGCTGGCCATGCAAGCATTGACGTAGAGGTGGAACAGCTGGTCAGAAAATGTGAAATATGCCAAATGAACCGCCCAAACTCTCCTTCAGTGCCATTACATCCATAGGAGTGGCCAAAAACCCATGATCGAGAGTACACGTGGACTATGCAGGACAGTTTCTAGGGTCGATGTTCCTAGTAATAGTGGATGCACATTCAAAGTGGATTGAGGTTTACAACACAGGGCAGACATCTACAGGTTTGGTGACGGTATGTAAACTGCGACAAGCTTTGTTCAACACGGGCTCCCAGACGCGGTAGTCTCGGATAACGGGCCGTGTTTTACCAGCAGATTCTTTTCAGAGTTCATGAGGCAGAATGACATCCAACATATCAAGGTTGCACTGTATCACTCAGCTTCCAATGGTCTGGCAGTACGTGCCGTCCAGACATTCAAGGCTGGAGTGAAGAAAATAATAGTGGGTACTTTGGAAGATCGGATTAGTCGTTTTTTGTTCGCATACCGAACAACACCACACACCACCACGGGAGTTTCTCCAGCCAAACTCTTGATGGGACGGAAACTCAAGACTCGCCTGGACTTGGTCAGGCCAGGGTTAGAGGAACGGGTGATAGACAGGCAGACCAGGCAAAAGAAAGGCCATGATCGAACGGCGCGGGACAGACTATTACAAGCGGAAGACACCATTTATGCTCGGAATCATAACGAGAGAGCAGCCTGGATTCCTGCCAAAATAGTGGAGGTGACAGGGCCATTGTCATTAAGGTGTTAATTGGCGGACCAGAGGATATTACGTAAGCACCAGAATCAAATCCGCCACAGAGAACCTTCAACTGCTGAGCAAAAACAGGAGGCCAAAGTAGGAACTCCTGAGCAAGGAACTGGGTCAGAGAAACAGAATATAGAAGCACCACCACCTCCAGATTCCGAAGAAAACCGGAAACCATTCAACCAGATGATCAACCAACCGGAACAACAGCTGGGGAAGTACAACTGCGACGATCAAACATAGTGATCAGACCGCCGGACAGACTGGACTTGCAGTAGTGAGTAGTGACTATAGTTGGGGAAGGAATGTAGTAGGTTAGAGAGACAGGTTGCATAGTAACATAATCCGGGGTAGAGCAGTGTTCCCGGATGCGGTAGATTAGTGGCGCGAGCACTAGAAATATATGTTGAGTTGTGTTCGCTACACTATCTCCGTGGTGGGCGTTGCATGCCTGGTCGACGGAGTTCATGATGTGTGCGCGTGGCTGAGCTGGTGATTGGATTGGCAAGCATATTGCAGAAGTACATGGTTCCATTTAAGGAGATCCAATTATTGGGGATCTCAGACCCCCAATTCAAATATTTGGAGGTCTGTAGCCCCTCGAAACACCCATCTCCGCCGCCACCGCTCGGAACTGTTTCTACGCAATTCTAGACGAGCTTCCACAACGCCATGTTGTTCCGGTCACGTGTGTACATGATAGCTAGCCTACATGTAATTATATACCTATTATTAGCTGATGGAAACTACCGTTTGACCTTATAATTAGCTGCCATACCACTTTTACCGTGTGCTTACAGTTGCGTGAACGTTGAAATGTACGATTATGTTCAACGGGGTGGTGTCCGTGAGCGTGTACTCTAGGCTTCAACTGTAGAGATGCGTGGGAGTTGTTTATTGATGCAATCAATGTTGTTCCGATACCGCACTCTCTGATACGACGATTTTAAAATGGCCGCCCATACAAAAGTATCCAAACACGTACACTATCCAGATTTCTTAGAAAATTAAAAACATTTTGAGAAAATGATGGGTATGTAGGGATGGGTATGTACTTAATCATGCTCATCTGCTACATCACAATCTTTTACCTAAATTAATTAGCTAGAACGCAGCAGTCGTGTGACACTCACAGTACTGGATTGTGATGTAGGAGATGAGCATGATTAAGGGCGCGTTTCTTTATTCTCTTCTGCCTCTTCTGGAAGAGTCTTCCACCTCTTCTGGAAGAGTTGTCTGGAAAAGTAGGCGACGGAAGAGGTTCGAGTAAAGAAACGCTACGGAAGATGTGGCACATGCACTCGTGTCAATGGACGATTTTCGTGTCAAACTGGCAGGAGTGGTAGTCGAAGTGATTCTTTCTGATGACGAAATGAGATTTTTTCATCTGGAGAGCTTGAAGTTGTAGCCCCTAGAGTGGGTGAAGAGAGCGTAGCCAGAACTTGCATGTTGAAAGGGTTAGACGTCGCTGAAAGCATTTGATAACGCAAAATTTTCAAAGTTGAATGTCATGGTACGCGTTACGGCCTACTAGCAAATTCTCCACTGAATGTCACGTGCCTGCAACCCAAACTACGCAAGCGCTAACTAACCGACAACGAATAAGAAACACAGCAGAGTTTATTCCGTCACTTCTCGACCTCTGGAAGAGGCGGAAGAGTCTTCCAACACCTCTGACCACTCTTCCGACACCTCTGACCACTCTTCTGACACCTCCGATAATAGAGAAATGAAGCAGAATGAATCTCTTCTGTCTCTTCAGAAGAGGCAGAAGAGAATAAAGAAACGCGCCCTAAGTACATACCCATCCCTACATACCCATCATTTTCTCAAAATGTTTATTTTTATTTTTTAGCTCATAGACACACAATGTGAAGCTTGTTTTCCAGACCCGTATGCGCTAATATTGTGCACGTGACCATGCAAGCTCTGTAGCCCTCGCATCTCGTGCGAGCTGCGTCACGATAATGTCTTTTCTTTTCTTGCTTGCATTTTCATCATCTTTACTTGCAACAAATTCTCAGAGTCCCAGGTAAGATTGCAGAACGACAGCTAACATATTGTAGCAAGACAAGCTTGCTGTACGGGCGATGTGCTGCATACGTTCAAATAGGAAGTCCTGCATGTGCTCGTTTGCAATTACTGAGACTATGGCACAGTTTTTGTGTATTCGTACTAGGCTACGTGCGGACCTTCTTGCATATTGTCTAGCACCTATTGTACGTTTGAAATGCAGTTTCCGTTGCAACGCCTTTGGTGGTAATGTGCGTGTTTCTTGGCAGGACTGATGGTGGTAATGTGAGCGCAACGACTGCTACTGTTTCGACCTTTTCGGTTTTTAGGCCTGGAGTAGAGCCAACGACCCGTTCTTGTCCGTGTACCAAGGGAAATCGGGTGTGTACCTGTACGTACGTGTTTGTTTTGGCTGCTTTGGCAGACTAGATGAGGAGCTGATATTTCTGAATATGAAGACCCAGCCATATGACTCATCTGGGCAATGTGCATGCTGTAAAGACTGTGTGTCGGTCTCTGTTGCGAATAGCTTCTTCCTTGCATGCTGTTGACAGTACCCAAACTTATCAGTAATTAATCAGACTACTATAAATTAATTACATCAAAACGCCGTTTGAAAAGAAAGGCAGCCAGTTAGAAAGTACAGAGAAGGTTGGCAGCTATAGTACGTAGTTACTAGGTAGACAGCAGCTGGGTTTGTCTTTTTAACAAACCACATTGTATGGTGAAACTGGATCTGTGAACGGAAGTAGTTGGTTCTAGTTGGAAGCTCGTTGTAGTCTATTTACACCTACACAGGGAAACTGGGTGATGCCGCCAATTATGAAACCTGCATGACTCCTTGTATGGAAGAATTACGCATAATTATGTAACTGATTTTGAAATCCTAACTTGTTCTGGTTTGCAGTATATTTGACATGTGTGGAATTACAAATACTGATTTTCAAGTAAACAGAGTAGGGGTACATCAAGTATATCAACTGGAGATGTTTAGTGCTGAGTTTTAATTCTCTTGCAGGTGTAATGGATGTACAACTATTTATTGTTAGAGGACAGTTGCTAAATTATCTTGTGTTTACATGTGTTATATGTTAGAGAAAGGAAGTGGGCATTGTGTGTTGACTTAGTTTGTAATGCAAACCAAAGCCACAATGTGTGTTTGACATGTAGTTTGAATCCAACCTCATTTCTTTAACTAATCAATCTCCTCTTAATTAATCAATCTCCTCTGTATTTATTCAGCTAGTAGGTACAGTGGCAGTTAATTGGAAAGTGGTCAACAATTGGGATGTTACATCTGAATGTGCAATTGGATTCTGCATGGTACTGTTGGATGTGAATCTTTTTTTAGAGAAATTTAGCATGTTTGGCTTGAGGCAAAGCAATTCAGCATGTGCTTTGGCTTTCTTCTTATACCTCATTTACACGAGCACTTGTGAGTGAGCTAGCCTGTGCTGGCTCGGTTCTATGGTACATGTAAACGTTGCCGAGCCATGCCAGCTTGGCTCGGCTTGGTATTTCTAGCCGGGCCAACACGGAATGGCTCAGGTCAAGTAGTTTGTGTAAATGCATAGCGTGCTGGAAAACAAGTCGCGAATGCTCATGAGAGATTCCTGAATGGAGTTGCTTACAGTAGGCATGATTCGAAGCAGCTGACAATACATACTACTGCCTGTTTCTTCCGACTCATTTACACTGTTATACACTGAGTAGTTTATTTAGTTTTGATTGACTGAATATTATGTTATCGTGTGTGTGTGTGTGTGTGTGTGTGTGTGTGTGTGTGTGTGTGTGTGTGTGTGTGTGTGTGTGTGTGTGTCATAAATTAATTATTTGCACCAGTGCTGTGTGCGACGCAGATAATAAATAAATGAATAGAAAAATGGTACAATGGAGTAGAGCAAGACAGACTGTAGCTGTGTCTTATCCGATTGTGGAGCGACCAAGATGTGCAAGAAACGAATCTTTTGAACTCTGTTTCTGTAGCTGTCGCCTGGCGATAGACCTACGTCTCCTATAGACCTACCTCTCCTACGAATAGTACGACATCTCGTATGAATAGGACAACGTATGGCCTACGCATTTCTCGAGATGACTTTTATAAAGCCATAGAGAAAATAACATGAGCACCGTGGCTTCTGTCCATTGAAAACGTGAGCTAACTCGAGCTATGTCAATCTCAAGTAGCTAACACAGGTTAATGACATGCCCATTAACAGCAGTGGCTCGCTTGTACAGAGTGTGTCGTGTAAACTTGGGCTGGAATACTGGGTTGTGCCGTGTGGCATGGCTTGGATCGGTATGTGTGCTCGTGTAAATGGGGTATTAGGTAAGGGTGCATTTCTTTTGCCTCTTCTGCTCTTCTGGAATAGAAGTGTCAGAAGAGAACAGAAGAGGTCGATCATGCGCAGTCTGATCAGAAGAGCCAAGCCAAAGAAATGACCAGAAGAGGACCAAGAAGAGCTGAGCATGCGCATTAATAGTTTACACGTCCAGACGTACTCTAGTTGTGAAATTAATTAGCAAAATAAGGTTTTCACTAAAGAAATTGGATCTCTACTCGAAGAGGCGACTTTTACAACCGTTGTCTCCGTTCTGGTTCCTTAGAGGGGTCCTTGGAGAACACTCACTAGCAGCAGCTGTAGTTGTGGGACTTGATATTGCTGGAAGACCACTTGGTTTCCAAAGCAATGGAAGCGAAGGACGCTCGTACGGCTCCATCAATACGCGCGTTTTTAATGCGCATGTCTCACAAGTCACGAGACCTCTTCTCTTCTGCCTCTTCCGCCTTTCAACCAGAAGAGCCAGAAGAGGTCTCGTGCCTCTTCTAACACTTTAGAGGAAGGGGGGAGAAGCAAAAGAAACAACCAGAAGAGGTCGCGTGACTCTTCTGACCTCTTCCAGAAGAGCAGAAGAGGCAAAAGAAATGCACCCTAAGTTCAGTGACATCACATGATCATGTGGAAGTAGTGCGTGGTAGCATATCCACTTGTAATGTTATCAATTGTTCAATATTTTGTTAGTTCTGACGCTTCTTTACCAGAAGCAGGCCTGAAGATGCATTACTAGAGAGCAAAACATTTGTAGAAATGAACTGTAATTATATACAACAGAGGTGTTTCTGCAAAGTCCTGAAAGAGGCTTGCTTGTGATGTGCATGCCTTGTAAGTTGACTTACTTTTGGTAGCGTGACAGTGCATGATAGAAACAGCCTTAACCACTACTAGTAAGTTCTCTTGCTTTGTCAAGTCGTCTTATTAAGTCTGTTTCAGTGACTGTGTATAAACACACCTTTGGTTTTGCATTTGTCTCGTCTAGCTATTCATTCATGCTTAGTTTACTTGTTCTTGTTGTGGCATAGTTGTTTTTACTGTAATCATGGAAATTTTAGTAAGTAATCAACTTTTGTAAATTTGCATTGATTGCATGCACTTCATGTGGGAGAAAATTTGGTAAGTTATATGTCATGTGTTAGTACTGCTAATTAGTGGTAATTAAGTCACTCTCAGAGGAAAATTTGCTTTTTAATGACATCGTGTGTGCACTTTCGCTTTTCTAGCCGAAGTTCAGTGTTACTAAAAAAATTGTATGCTATTGAATTTCATAACTTTCTCATTTACAAAATGCACGAATTAAATCACTTACTAAAATTTCAAGGATTACAGTAATTACAGACACCTGTAAATGTTTCATCTTTATTCACATACCATTTAGTCATTATCATACAGTTCTGTCACATTTAAAAAGAATTCACTTGTGAAACTACTGTTGTTGGTGTAGTTCAACAAACACACGCGTGCGTGCGCGTGCGTGCGCACACACACACACACACACACACAAAATGAGCAGACAATTGGAACAGTATCTCAGCAGTAATTACAAGAAGTTAGCCAACTGACAGAGAGAGTTGATCTCCAGGATGCTGCATGTGACAACAGAGCACTGGTGAGACTGCTGCCTACTTTGTCAGGATGTCATTAAATGAAATAAAGTGATTGTGAACTTTGTTCAAATAATGACATTGACATGCTACTGCATCAGTCTTCTTTACAAACCTAGGAAAGTTACATGCTTAATTAAGTAAAGTGCATATGTGTTGTGTGCCTGTGAAGTTGGCAATAACTGTATGGATAGGCTCATGTGCTAGCGTTTACAACATTTTAGCATGTACCTAAATGGGTAAGACGTACTTTGAAGCAGCACTTAGTAGTTGTAGAGTTCTTGTTTTGCATTTAATATAAATTACGACAGTGTGCAGTGCATGTGAGTGTCAATGTTTAGTTAGTTGTTTGCAATAGAAATGTAGTTGAAATTTACGAACGATGGATATTGTAGGTTTTGTGTCTGGCTAATCTCTATTGTCAATTTGTGTGCATTTTATACATGTATCTACTGGTATATATTACAGCATACCTGCATGTTGCTATAGTGTGTTTGCATTGATTGATTTTATAGGGTGCAATAGGTGAGCCTGGTCATGCTGGCCCACCTGGAGAACAGGTATGAGTTGAGAGGCAGGTGTTCTGTTTACCGGTATTGACTAGTATTGTTAAATGCAGGGTCCACTAGGTCCTGAAGGTGTCCGAGGTCCAGTGGGTTCATTTGGTGCACCTGGTGCGATGGGTGCTAAAGTAATTGGCTATAGTATATATATATACATATCTATACATATATTTGTTGAGTTCTTGTTGATTTACTATTAGGGAACTCGAGGGGATCCTGGAAGAGATGGCAGTGAAGGTTCAAAGGTATAGTATTAGGATTATGTAACAGCAGTGATAAACAGTTTTCTATTAACAGGGAGAAGTTGGTGACAAGGGTGAACGTGGCCATAAAGGCGATAAGGGAGCGAGAGGATTTCCAGGCCTGCCAGTACTTTTTAATGTTCTGTGCAATGCCTTTACAATTAACATAGGAGGGTGACATTTACAGGGTCTAAAAGGTGAAATTGGTGAAAAGGGGTCAAAAGGATCTATAGGAATTCAGGTATTGTTTTAATGTAGTTGAAATTTTTGATGAGAAATGCCTTGAGTTATGTGCACCACCACGTACAAAATTGGTGTAGTTTGTTTATGTGTATACGTTGTTGCACGTGCTTATCAGGAAATTTTTTTCTACTTAATCTAGTGCATGTAGTAAGTGTTGTATTTGTAGAGAGGAGACACAAAGAATTGCCCAATAGGAGGGAAGACAACACACAGTGGATTAACACAACTCGCAAATTGTTGTGAATGCAATGACTGCGAAAGTACTGGTCATTAATATCTATAGTTACTAGGACTAGTTACCAAGATGCTACAATATCCTCTCTTCCTAAACAATAACATAAAATAGCAAACTCAAATTATCTCCAGTCATACCCATTCACCATATCATCTAGGCAGCTGTCCTTTCGTAGACCTGGTGGAAATCTGTCTCGGTTCGTGTGCGGCCTTTTCTTATGAACTGCTCTCGCTAGGAAGTTTGTTGTAATAGAGACACATTGCTTGTGCATGGTTTCGTAAAATGTTCATCAAAACCAAGAACCAGTGACTGTCTTCTTACGTCTATAGGTCTTGCTTGCAGCTGATCAATGTGTACTTTTCGTTCTATAACCTGATCATTTATTTTCACAGATTATACTGTTTGTCAAAAATTCCAGTAACTGTAGCTGGCCTCCATTTAGTTTTTCTTGACCTTTTTGTTTGTTGAAGTAAAACGTTATCTCCAATTTGAGAAGGTTTCGAGGTCTTGACCTATAATCATAACACTCTTTCTGCTTTGCTTGTGACTTTTGCACTTTTCTTTTCAATGATGTTTCCAGAGTACTGGTAGGCGAAGGCGGAAAAAGAAAGTCTAATGAACATCGTAGATGGTGTCCCAGAAGAAGTTTAGCTGGTGTCTCTTCTGTCGTCTGATGACAAGTATTCCTATAGGCAGACAGAAATTGATCAACGACATCATCTAGTTTCGCATTTTGCTCTTCCAGTCTTTTGCGCACTGCCTTCTTGAATGATTGAATAGATTGCTCAGCTTGGCCATTACATTGTGGATGATACGGTGGATTTTGTGAATGAAATATCCCATTCGATTTTGCAGAATTCTTGAAATGTTTTCGATGCGAATTAGGGACTGTTGTCTGTTACGACTTGTCGAGGTATTCCAATCATTCGACTTAAGGCGGCAATGGTATCTGTTGCCCCATTTTGAATTTTAACAACTTCTGGCCATTTCAAATGAGCGTCAATGGCCAATAATTAACCACATCTAATTTGGAAAGGTCCAGCAAAGTCCAAATGCAAATTCTACCAAGGGTAATCAGGGAACTGCCAAGGATGTGAAAGATTGTTACAATAAAGCGCCAAACATCACATCTACGAACCATGGCTTCGATTTGTTGGTCTATTGCTGGCCACCATACATATCGTCGAGCAAGTTTTTTTCATTCTCAGCTCCAGCATGTGCTCTATGAAGCTGTTGTAACAAAAGATGGCGAATTGCAGATGGCACAACCATGCGTATCCCATTGTCATGCTTTAGCAAACACACCCATTGCTCAGAGACAGTTGATGTAGACACAGCATCTTTTCAGTTTGTATGGCCAACTATGGCGAACATATCTAACAACCTTTTGAAGATTGTGGTCTTTTTCAGTATGCTTTAGAAGTTGATGATAGTGGATTGAGCCAGTTTTAATTAAAGGATTTTCATTTCCATTGAAGCAATGTAGGATTTCGTTTTGTCCTCTCCATTAAGACTAGAGTCTATATCGTCATCCTGCGCCAAAGGTAAGCGAGATAGACAATCTGCATACCATGATTAGTAGGTCTCTGATATTCAATTTGATAATCATACTGTGACAGCAACAGAGCCCACCTTGCTAAACGACTACTAGCTCTCATTGTAATTGTAATTTTAGTGCTATCAAAATAGTAGTCAGCGGACGATGGTCAGTTCTTAAAATGAATTTTCTTCACAACAAATAATCACGTGAGTGCCAAATACAATTGATAGACTTTCTTTCTCAATCTGCGAATAATTTTTTTCGGCTTTAGACAAAGTTTAGAACCATATGCAATGGGTCGTTCTTTTCCATCAGGACGAAAATGGAATATGCAGCAGCCAATGCCTCTTTCACTCGTATCATAAGCCAAACAAAGAATGGTTTGGGTCATACATTGTTAGAACTGGCAATTTCATAAGCAGTTGCTTGAGTTGATCGAATGCAAATTGGGTCATGGCACTCCAAACCCATGGGGCATCTTTTCTGTGTAACTCTATGAACGGAGCCATATATTCAGACATCATTGGGAAGAATCTGCTGAAGTAATTTGCCATTCCCAAAAACGGTCTCACTTCTGAAACGTCTTGTGGGGTTGGCATGTGTTGAATCGCTTGAATTTTAGTGTCAGATGGGCGAATGCCTTCAGAATATGATGTGTCCAAGGTACTCAATAGACTCTTGAAAGAATTGACTTTTTCAAACGAATACCATTTTCTCGCAAACGTTCTAAAACATTAGTTAGATTTTGAAGGTGCTCTTCATCATAGTGGTGCCTCTCATAGTGATATCGTTGCAGTTGCTTTCAATCCACTCAACACCTTATCCATAATTCTTTGTAACAATGCCAGTGCAGAGCTAATCCCAAGGGGAAGTCGACCAGACGATATCTAAAAGGCCTTTATGTGTATTGATCACAGGATATCGTTGACTGTCCTCATCAACTTTAAGGTGATTATCAGTATCAGATAGGTCTAATTATGTGAAAAATTTACCACCAATCAGTACACTAAATGAGTCACTTGGAAGCAGAATTGGGTGCTGATCGACTATCAAGTAACGATTGAGAGACTTGAAGTCCCCACAAATTCTAATGGTACCAGATGACTTGACTACATAAAGCTGTATCAACAGGTTCCAAAACATCTCATTTACCTATTTCTTTGTAATTCCGCTTCAATGTTTTTCCGAAGATGAATTGATGGTCTTCTATAAGGAAAAACCTTGAGTTCAGCATCAGGTCAAACATGGATGCTAACTGACTGACTACAACAGCCAAGATTATCACCAAAAACATTTGTGAATGTGTCTAGAACACGCGTTAACCGACATTGAAACTGCGACAGTCTTTCAACAGAAAATGTTACTTGTTGACTGGTCAAGGATGTGAGAAATGTAATACATACTTGAGAAAGACCTGTTTTTCTTACCCAGTTCATTCCTAAAAGATTTGATCCTTTGCCGTGGTTCACATAGAACAACACTGTTATTGGTGGAGTATTGTCGAAATGTACTGTTTTTGAAATAGTGCCTTTGAAGTACATCGTGTTTCTGAGTATTCTTTGATAGTTTTGGTTTTCCCAACGCTATCCAAGACTTCTCATTCATTATTGAATAGAGAAGCACGACGGTGCTAAACCCTCGGCCGGTGTATGTAATGACATATCTCATCACGTGATAACATTTTGTATACTGATGTTTTACCCCAACCTACTGGTCTTAGCTAAGGTTTCCAATGCATTTGTGTAAGCAAAGATGCTAAGCGTGTAACTCGTCTCCACCTTGCGCGTATAGTTACAGGTCAGTCGTTTCGTCCGACAAACAGACGTGCTGTCATGGACAATGCACGTTCTGCTTTGTAAATTCCCAAGGAGTGCCAAATTTCTGTTGAAGACAATCTATTGATTTTTACAGCAACACCGCTCAGCCATATACTGGTACAGTCGGTTGCTCGTCAGAGGACTACTGTACCCTTAACCCGGAAATCCAGACCTCGACATAATGACACATATGCGCCAGTGTCTACTCGAAATTGAATCATTTTGTTTTCAATGATAACATTGACGACCAGTTTGTTTCCAGCGATATGGATGTTTTCATCCATTGCAACCTCTTTACACACAGACTCGATATCTTGTTCTGACGAGTCCGAATTATTTTCACTGCTTTCATTAGATTCTGAACGTTTTGCTTCAGCTACTTTCCTTTTATTGTCTCTTCATTGCTTTGAAAAGATTGGTTTCTGCGAGCTGGTAAACTTCTGACATCCAGATTTAGATGCCCGTATCTGTCACACTTCGGGCAGAATAATAATCTTCGATGATCTTTCAAGGAACACTCAAAACTATAATGGTCTTTGACACCACAGATATAACAGAAGCTTCTTCTTATTTTAGGCTTTCCTTTATCTGATCTAATTTTAGTGTGCCTCTTATCTACGAATTGAACTGATTACGCATAACTGTCTCATGTGGCTAAGACACTGTCCTTACCTCCTTCAAATACTAAAGCATCTGCCAAAACTTGTTCCAGGCTCCTGCTAAGTAAGTCGTCTTTTTCATAAAACTTTTGTAACATCTGATCGTCTCTATAGGCAAGCAACAAATATATTGCGAAGGCGACTATCATACTCAGCAGCAGTAAACTGGCAGTTGGATGCTATTTGCTTTAGTCCATCAAAGTACAACTGCACCAACTCATCCGGCTGTTGTTTTCGACGATGTAGACGGACTCTACATTACATTTACTTTGCGGCAAAAAAAGGGTCTAACCTGTTCAATCGGTTTATCCATAGTATAGTCATTGAACTCCTTCAGAAGAATAGCGTTCTCCAGGCAAAGGCATAGCTCTTCATGAAGGCACTTAGTGAGCAGGTTTCGTTTAGTTGCTTCATTGATAGTATGATTGTTCTCTGCCAACTGCACAAGAAATTAAAAGAACTGCCTTACCCAGCTGTCAAAATGTCTAAGGGAGTGAGTCTTCGTTTTCCTCTTCTTTGAAAGAGCCAATAGATTTACAAAGTCTCTCAAATGAGTTGAATCCTAAGACCGACTTTGCCAGTTACTTCTACTGCAACACAAACTGTTTGCAGCACCAATCTGGAGCGAGGAGACACAGAGAATTGCTCAATAGAGGGAAGACAACACACAAAGTTGATTACCACAACTCGCAAATCCTTGTGAATATAATTACTGCTAAAATACCAGTCATTAATATCTATAGTTACTAAGATACTAGTTACTAGGATACTACAGTATTGTTGTCACTCTAAATCACCACACAGTAAGATATTTCTGAGTTGTAACAGTTAGTTTATTAAAATTTGAAACGACTGGCTCTAGAACTTGAAGCAGCTGCCTTCAAACATATAGTTTGTGAATCCAATCCTACCATGGTATTTTGCATATATGTAGCATCCCAATGTGAAGTGGTCGCTGTGGTACTGGCTGGCAATACGCTGTAATCCTGACTTTATCACGGAGGGATTCCAGGCGTATGACATTGTGAACACTTAGGTGAATTTGACCTTGGTTTTTGCGCATACCGTCGGATTTCTGCTGTGACCTCAGCTGGAACTATATACTTGTAATTACATTAATTGGTACTGGTCCGGGACTTGTATACAGCGGAATAATGGCCAAATCCATCTGGTATTCACCCAGTATTCTAACAGATATATAACCGGCAGGGACATGCAGTTAATACCTATGTTTATTCTTATGATGCTGCTATTCCAATGTAAAGAAAGCTCCAATACGACATAGAATAACTACAGTCACTGTTTGTTCAAATTGTAAAAATTGATTGATACTCATGGTGATCTTCTGGAACACGGTTTGCTTTTTCTTCTACCGATTCTCTGAGCTGCATATGTCCGTAGTCCATCAAATGTCTCTTTTGCAGTGAAGTTAGATGGAGTTTGATGCAGACAACTGGAGCAAAACTTATGGCCGCCTCCCTGAACGTAGTTGTCTTATCGACAAACGATATGCTTTCTGTAAAGGAATGACTAAAACGTAAGCAACTATTGCATAAGCTTCTGGTACACGTACAAATTTGCACATTCTGTGTGAATCTTAAAATTCATCCCTAGAGTGATGCATATGCGAGTATATAGACACAGTAGATCTCTAATAAAGGCAATGTCGTTCAAGCGTTCAAAATAGTCACACAATTCCTTCACAGATAATTGCTGTTTTCCCATGGTACTGTTACTGGCTAGTTAATTAAAAGTGCTGATTTAGTCAAACCATTTTGGCATATCCATTTTTTGGTATAGCTAGCCCTATGTAAAATCTTCATGCGTTTCACATGAGCGTTTCATGAGTATCTCATGAGACTAGCATGCAGTCGCATGAGCAAACACTGAGGAATTGCATGAGGAATCGCACGTGGAATCGCATGAGGAATCATACGGGGAATCGAACGAGGAATCGCTTGTGGAATCGTCCATGAATTTGCATGAGGAATGGAACGATCTTCGATCACATGAGCATCCGCATGATCGACGGGTACATCAGTTGTAGGAGTTTCGCATGAGTCCAATGCAAGTGTTTCCTGTTGTTGGCATCTGATGACTTTGTGACTTCCTCTTTCGTTGTACTTGTCAGAATGTAGCAGCTACGTCTGCCTACAACAGTACGCTCTGCAGCTTTTCTCCAAGGTCATAACGGAAAGCTGTCTGAAAGAAAGTAGTGTACACTAGGGTTAGTGTTTCATGTGAGCGATTTAGGGTGTCACTCCGTTAGACGCGAGCTCTATGGTGTCATACATGCATTGTGCATGTGTGCAAGATCATGGGCAGAGACTTGTACACGTAGATTACCTTTTGATTCAGGGTTTTTCACTCCGTAGCGATGGTAAGAAGTAAAAGAACACTGACATCTGGTTCCCGACATGCTGTCATGTATGGAGATATAAAATTCCCGCGTCTATGTTACAGAGCATGTGCTGTTGAAGATTTCATTGACTTAGTCTGGTAGGCGCCTACATTGGCGATAGTGTGGGCAACTGAATGAACTTGAACATGTCTAAAAGGTCTCTACATGGGACATTGATGAGTCTACACTGCAGTTGGAAAAGAAAAGGCAAGTCAGCGGAATATATAGCCCTCAACATCAGTCATTTAGCATAAGTTAACCTCAACTTCTCATGCGAAGTGCGGACGCGGAGCTCAATTAGTCATGCGGAGCTTGAACAAACATTTTATGTGAAGATCATGCGGAATAGCCTGTACCGCATGAACTTCTCATGAGAACCACATCCAGACTTCATCTCCGCATGAAAATCAGGATAATCTCACACGGAAGCGGCTGTTTTATGTGAATCACACAAGGAATTAACTCACGGATGCATGAAGGTTTTACATACGGAGGGTTTAACTAGTTGAAGTCTCTGCCAGCTTGTCTTGATTTGTTTCATTGCCAGTTCTGTTCTTCACAAATCAACCAAATCTTTGCATACAAATCACTTTTGAAATTGCAGTTGAAATAGCCAACTTTCTGCGTTATATATGAAACTCTACTTCATACTCCTGAGGCCACAGTCAACTTGATCATCTGTCCTTCACTTACGCATGATACATCTGGATAAAAGATCAAGACTACAGCTTTGAGATGAAAAAGCACTATTGTTGCACTGTAGAGGTTTTGTTTATCATAGAAAGAGACTTGCAGAAATTGTTGTGCACAGGTGATAGTCAGTGCATGTCACACAAAAAAGCAATTGTTGTTGTAGCTATAGTATGCATAGTGTATTACATGTAATGCTTTAGTAATCGAACTGCCTACTTTAATTGTTTGCAGGGTTTACAAGGGCTAGAGGGAGTTCGTGGCCCAGTTGGTCCTCGTGGACAACGTGGACCTCCTGGGCAAAGAGTAAGTGATAGAACGTGTGTACAATCATAGCTAGCATTGCATTGTGATTGAGTTCAACCTAACAGGGGTACACAGGGCTGGAAGGGCCAGTAGGCATTCCTGGTCCCAAGGTTTGATAACAATTCAATTGTGTATATGAAATAAGTGGGCACAACTTGCGGCTGTTTGTTAGGGTAGTTTAGGTGACAAAGGATCGCAAGGATTACAGGGTGTCATTGGTTTAACTGGCAAGAAGGGTGAGGTTGGGCCAATGGGACGAAAGGTTTGTAGTATTGAAAAGACTGATCAGTAAGCTACTTACTGGGATAGAGTTTCAGGGCAACAAGGGAGAGATTGGATTGAAAGGTGACAAGGGATTTCAAGGGGAGAAGGTATCCAATGCTGTATCATTTGTTTGTGCTAGTAGCTAGGTTTCTTACCTTTGTGTGGTGTGGTCAACAGGGTATCAAAGGAGATCAGGGTTGGAAAGGAGTTCAAGGCACTGTTGGGCCTGTAGTAAGAGCTACCTTTTCTCTCAGAGTAATGACATTATTGACATTATTAAACAGGTTTATTTTTCTGGCAATAGGGACCTATTGGTCAGAAAGGCGATCAAGGTGAACCTGGATTGAATGGAGTCCCTGTAAGTTAATTGCACTAGCTGGTGTGTGTGTGTGTGTGTGTGTGTGTGTGTGTGTGTGTGTGTGTGTGTGTGTGTGTGCACGCACGTGTGTGTGTGTGTGTGTGTGTGTGTGTGTGTGTGTGCACACGTGCGTGTGCACATGCATGCATGCATGTGTGTGTGTGTGTGGTGTGTGTGTGTGTGTGTGTGTGTGTGTGTGTGTGTGTGTGTGTGTGTGTGTGTGTGTGTGTGTGTGTGTGTGTGTGGTGTAAAGAAGAAATGATGCTTAACGTCTACTGTGGTTGGGGCACACTAGCAGAATGGCTGAGTCTATGATGCCCAAACGTATTCTTTGGGCGCGGTTACTAACAAAAACACCTTTTCACGGTGTGAACAGGCGGTGTAGGTCACGAGCGGGCACTAAGCGATACGCCCCTTTTCATCAAGCGGTTGTGAACGTTCTAGACGGTTTCCTGGGTGCAGTGTAGCTGGCAAGTACTTTCAGTATCGATAAGAGTTATTCTGTTGAAGTTGTAGTCTTATTGGTGGTTGTAGTCAAATTTGCTTACGAAACCTGTTTGGTCGAGTTTCTTCCTGTTTGCGGGTGAGTATGATATGCTAACAGTCTTGGTCATTTAGTTAAGTGGCATTAAAGTCATAAAGTCCTGGTTACCCCTGAAAAGTATTCTGCATTTGCTCCAAACGGACTGCCAACTTGTCATATGATACCATCCTGGACCATGATGCAGGCAAAGCTATGCATTTTGTTACCAAGTTGCAATACATTGTTTCTGCCTATTCTTTGCATTCATTTGGACATATTGGAATTGTGCCGTCTTTCGGTATTCTTCTGACTTGAGTTGAATTCCTTCTCTATAGCAGTAGGCATTCTGTCAAGAGGTAGTCTGGTTAATCTTACTTCATTAGGAAGTTTGATCTAGCATGCTTGATATTCTTATGTATAACATGTTGATCTTCCAGCAGCTTTAAGATTTTTTATTGCCTGGTTGCTGCTATAGAATAGAAGCAAAAAAGGTTTTCGTTAATAATAATTATTAACCCCAGTTCTTCTGCTACATGCATGAGTACAGGAATTGTCAACAATTTGAACCTGTCAAATACATGATTAATCGTGTGTCTGTGAATAGTTGTAGTATTAGTAGATGGTTGACTTGTTCAATCACTGAAAGAAATCAAAATAGCGACTGAATTGAACTGTTTACATCATTAGTTTGAGAACTATTGATGATGATGATGATGATGATGATCGATGATGATGATAATGGTAGTTGTGGTGGTGGTAGTGGTGGTGGTGGTGTTGGTGGTGGTGTTGGTGTTGTTGGTGGTGGTGGTTGTGGTACTGCTGCTGCTGCTGCTGCTGCTGATGGTGATGATGATGATGATGATGATGATATGTTAATTTATTAATTATTTACCCAGAGAATAATTCAGACTATAGTCTGATTTTCCATATTGTACCCTGCTACACACTATGACTCTATGTACACATTACACTGGACAGCAAAGTACCGAGAATAGAACAAACAGGTTTCACACCGACCAGGAGCCATGACATATGTCTTAACATGACGGAGCACCCTCTGAAGAAGCTTCCTCACTTCGACATCTCACAGTCAAATGTTTCATGTGCATCTGTTTGACAAGCTTGAGATACAGAAGTTCTAATGTTATGAATTAGTGCACTGTCTGCTTCAGTAGGTAGCAAATAGTTTGTTTAAAGATTTGAAATGATTGGCTAGTGACAAAATCTTTCTGCATATAAAGGCACTGGTATGGTAATATTATGTTGAAGATATTGTGGACAACAAGATTGTGTTTTACATTACTACCAGTGTGATAAGAAGTACCTCAGATGTTTAGATGATCAGCTGAATCAGACCAAATAGACCTTTTCTGTGGGCATGGCACTAACGATGTCATCGCGGCTTACGGAACACTTGGGTGCTACTTTGATGTCTTGGCGTTTGTCAGCCGCGTGAGTTTGTAGCGAAAGCGACCAGTTTTCTTTTTGAACTTTTACTAGCGCGTATAGCAATGTATCGAATCAGGTAAGGCATTATTAGGACCCGACTCTTGTGTGTTTTGCATCTTTTGCAGACATGAACAACCATTTTCTGATCACTGTCATGGCTCTGCCACGTCATTTTGAGTGTTAATGTAACATCGGGATTTGACAGACACGAACTGTGGGTACAAACTTGCGTACGTAGTAGGATACGTGTTTGTGTGTGTTGGACATTATAATGTAGGTAGCAGGTGAATTGCTGTGAGTAATTGAGTATTATTCGTACACCATAAATATTAAGTTGAACAGCAAGTGGCAGTGTGTTGTCTCCTGGAGCATGTGACAGTAGACCAGAATGATAGTGAGGCCAATATATTGACATATATAATATATACAAACAATAATTGATATCATTAACAATAATTGTACTGTATTAATTAACACAGTTTATTTCTAAATAGACTGCTTGGTAAGTTCCTGTATGAGGTGCCACCAGTAAATAGTTGTGATACAAACATGACATGAGCAGATGAGATACATGTATTGCAACCAATGCCTAAACAGTGTGGTGGTGTTTATAGCCTGAGAAAAAAAGATGACTGCAAACACCTATCTGAAGGTCGTTCTGCTAATTAATATTTTTGTTGCATCAATGATGCAAGTCATTTCTAAAGAAATCTCTCGAAAGAATTGTGGTAGACTTCAATGTAGAGTATTTCTTGGCAACCACCAATCGATGTCATTCAAACTATAATACAGAAAGTTGATTCATGTGATAAATGTTGTGAACAAGAGAAAGGTGTTTCATCTCTAGGCCCATAGGAAGACGAACTATAGTTAGAAAAAACTCATTCAAAGGTAAGAGAATGTTGTTTCTTTGATTGGCTGTCTGCAAATGTTGTATGTCTCTTTGACCAGTATTTAAGTGAACTGGCAGCATACTTTAACATCTTAAAAAAATTTTAAATTATTTATCTGCAGAATCTTGTGTAATAAAAAGGTATTTTCATCATTATCCTGAATTGCCTCAACTCTTCAATTCCCTTCCATCCTCATTCGCCATTCAAGTAACTTGATGCAGTTCTGCTTATCCTTCAATTCCTGCTGCAGCTCCCAAAATGGTGCATTGCACAGTCAGAACTCAAGATGAAATCATGCATTCCCTTCCTACCTCTCAGTAAGAATACCACCAGACTTGTCTAAAGACTTCCTCTTCAAGTCGGTCATTCCCTAGACGACGCACATTCTAGGAAGTATTCAGGAGGTGCAAACCAAACCATTTGGTAAGTGCGTATACCACACAGAACACATATAATCGATATCGTACTACGTACGCAAGTTTGTACCCACAGTTCACGTCTGTCAAGTCCCGATGTTACATTAACACTCAAAATGACGTGGCAGAGTCACGACAGAGATCAGAAAATTATTTGTTCATGTCTGCAGAAGGTGCAAAACACACAAGAGTCGGGTCCTAATAAGGCCTTACCTGATTCGATACATCGCTATAGCGCTAGTAAAAGTTCGAAAAGAAAACTGGTCGCTTTCGCTACAAACTCACGCGGTTAACAAACGCCAAGACATCAAAGTAGCACCCAAGTGTTCCGTAAGCCGCGATGACATCGTTAGTGCCATGCCCGCAGAAAAGGTCTATTGCACTGCTTTGCATAGCTATCTACTGGTCAACCATTAGGAGACAAGTGCTCAGTCAATATGGCAAGTAGTGCTGTCTTTGTTACTGGTTGACAATGTCCTGTAGTTTACATCTTCACTGAAGTCTGACTAGGTGGAGGTTCAAAGTTTGCATTCGTGTTGTTTCAACCCATGGTTGGCGCTTGGACGTTCAGACATGTTGCAGCTACACTACTAAAATACATATGATTCTCGTACTTTTTCACCCGCTTTGCCTACATTGCAGGCCTACATCCTAATGAGTCGGTAGATAGTATATATATATATATATATATATATATATATATATATATATATATATATATATATATATATATATATACATCATGCACTTAATTGGCATCTATCAGGTCACATGCATGCAAATAACACACAATTTCCAAACAGCTGTTTGTACTGCAACAACACTATTTTACAAGGTTAGTCTATCTTCATATAGCACTGTAAATTACAAATTGCAAACATCCTGTTCAGATTGCAAATAATGTGGAGGGTTCTGTGTTTCTTTACAACGTGAAAGTGGCAACTTCATCAGACTATTGCCTGACAACGCAGAATAGTTTTCAGGAATAACCAGGACTTTATGACTTAGGTGCCACTTAACTACATGCCCAAGACTGTCAGCAAATCATGCTCACCCATAAACAGGAAGAAACTCGACCAGAAAGGGCCTCATACGCAAATTTGATTATAACCACCAATAAGACTACAACTTCAACAGAACAACTCTTATCGATACTGGAAGTACTTACCAGGTATAGTGCGCTCAGGAAACCATCTAGAACGTTCACAACGGCTTGATGAAAAAGGGGTGTATCACTTAGCGTGCGCTTGTGACTACACCGCCTGCGATGTGAAGTTATGCTGGAAAGATAGAATACAGAGACCTAAAGGAAATTGATATGCAAAAAGATTGGTTTGAGACAGCTCAAGTTAGAAAGACTTGGTATGACAGTTGTACAGTAATTTTGAGTCAAAGAAGAAACAACAGATTACTAAAAAACAAGAGAAGGACACAGAAAAGAAACAATTATTTAGGATTACACAATATGCTATAGTTTGTTCAAAATGTACAAGAAGTTGTAGAAGAACTGATGATTTCAAACGTCACAAACGTGACAGTTCCAGAAAAAGAATTTTCCTTTTTGTTTTCCTTATTTGTAATCGTTTCAAATCCTTGATGTGTAATTTGAAATCATTTTCCTTATTTGTAACGGTGACTACGCTCTGATATCTGTAGTTCAGCCCAACCTTCCAACTTGATTGCGTATAGTATGCAATCAAGTTTGCGGGGGCGTAGCGCTAAACAACGGAGTGTACCTTTAATGCATGTATTCCATTTCGGTAGCGATCAATTTTTGGTACTTCGAAGTCGTTGAATGCTTGAAACTCCTGTGTGGATGCACAGAATATCTATAAACTACTTACTAGTTGACAGCAAGTAGACATTATGCAATTGTGCTCAGCACAGCTAGCATGTACAGCACAGCAGTTCCTGTACTACTAGTAGTAGATAATTGCAGACATTACAAGTTTGACGTTACTAAAAAAAATAGTAGGTGTGAGTGTGAGTGTGCATGCTACTACGTATTACATGCGTGTGTTGTTGAATTGGCCAGCTCTAGCAAGTGTGTGGGATGACAAGCCTTCTGAAATGGCTAGGGAAGGCAAATCCAACTCTTAAGAGGCGAGTTACCAATACCAAGAACTGCCGGCCTTCCAGACCCCAACATTGAGGAGACAGAAACTGAGGCGGTGGCATGCGCCTCAGAGATTGATGCTTGTATGTGTGAGACTGCCGCAAACAAGAGCAAAAGAATTCGTTTGCAGTATCGGCAATACAGCTCTGAACTGCGTGCAAGTATGGCAAGGTACACTGACTTGCATGGGCTGCAAGCAGCCTTGAGGCACTTTTCATCCAAGTTAGTGCATAAAGTCCTGTATACGACGATACCATGTGTCCCGGACATTGCTGTGGTTCCTTACACAAAATTTAGGTAGAGATTTATTTACAGTACCTCATAAGTCATACCAAAAATAAATAAAGTAAATCTCCACCGAAAATTTCTTGGTTTACGGTATCATTAAAGGGGCAGTCCCACGGAAAAACAACCTAGGCTTTAAAATAGGTCGTGATGAGAGAATCTGAATGACATTAGTTGCACATCCCAATTTGCCTCCGTTGTTGAACTAAAAATGATTGCTTTTTAAGGACCTTGAAACCCCAGTTTCAAAGTCAACAACAAGGAGTGTCTTTCATATAACGCAATGGGAAACGTTTCCTGGTAAGTGGTAGTTATGTATCCACTTTGACTCGGGTTTCTAGGCAGAAGTAGCAGCGTTGACTACTGAAATTGTAGTCACGATTCATGCACGGATCTCTTCTAGACGGCAGGATCTAAACTCTTGTGCATTCTACCTACTCGCTACACAAACATAACAATGAAAAAGAACATTCACATGTTATTTATGCAAGCTAACGTACGTCCTTTAGTTTATAGTCGTGTTCTTCTGCTTGCAATACATCCTATGTATACGCTAGTAGTTCATTGTGTTGGGTGCATGGGGTGTTTGTTTGCCGAACAAAGAACGATAGCATAGCAGCTGATCTCATTTGTGGCACTCTGGTAAGAGATAGAGCTCTCATCCTTTATGTATAAGCCAGAAAGAGAAATCAGCGAGTCCGACTGTAGTGCCATAGTCAAGAATACAAACGGATGTCTGGTACACTTTCCACACTTACCACTAAATGCTTCTCATTAGTTTGGGCGGAAGGCACACCTTTTGTTGACTTTGAAATCAGTGACGTCATTTATTGCAGTGATTTTTTTGTTCAACAACGGAGGCAAATACGACATAAAACTAGCGCGGTTCAAATTCTCTCGTTAAAAGCTATTCTTAAAGCCTAGGTTGTTTTTCTGTGGGACTGCCCCTTTAAGGCTATTGCACAAAGGTTGTCTTTTAAAGGGAATATGACAGTGAGTAAAGCTGTTAGAAATCT
Organism: Corticium candelabrum; assembly: GCF_963422355.1. NCBI lineage: Eukaryota > Metazoa > Porifera > Homoscleromorpha > Homosclerophorida > Plakinidae > Corticium > Corticium candelabrum. Next base: position 796,347 of record NC_085102.1, on the reverse strand, counting down.
TCATGAACAACTGTCTGTCAAATTATGGTCCTGCAATGGCAAGATGTTGCTATCACCAACGTTCGTTGAGTTTGTGTTCAGTCTCTGTAAGAGCGGGTATCGGTATCAACCGTTTATGCTGCAAAGTTGATTTCTATACCAAACCTCTGTGTTTGGAATGGAGCATGTCCATGACTACTCAAACTTGTCATTGGAGTGCATGGTCCCCTCTCAAGGGACCAACCCCTCCCCCGCATAAAATTTCTCAATGACGCATACGCTACACTTTCAAGTTTATTCAAACACACACCCACACCATTCCTGTGTAGACTGTATGGGTTGTTGCCCTCCACAACGCTTCCAATGATTGAAGACATTATGCTGATTGCAGCCGCTCTTCTACCGCTAGCATTTCTCTCTAATTTCTGATTGCATTTGCACTGAATCCAACACATGTTTCCTGTACTGAGTGCTACACGGGGAGTGTGTCGATTTCTATCCTCACTGTTACCGCTGCACATATCTACACTCATGCATGCAGAAAAGAATGCAAACAAGTATTAAAAACATTTTGAAAAAATTAGAAAGATGTAGGGTTGCCGTACGAAAAAGAATAGAAACAAGACCATGGAAGGGTGTGCTGTGACATGTTGCATATACAGACTGACTGAACAATACATCATCCTTACATTGCACCATTTTCTAATTAGAGACACTTTAACTCAGTCTATATACGAAAGATGTCACAGCACATTCTTACATGGTCTTGTTTCTATTCTTTTCGTAAGTCAACCCTACATCTTTCTCATTATTTCAAAATGTTTTGTAGATTAGCTTTAGACAGTAATGACCATGAACTTTTTGGTGTTTAGTTTTAGTTTTGAGTGTACCCACAGTTTTAGTTTTGAGTGTACCCACAGTGGTGGGTACATGTGTATGTGTATCAAAATAAATATATTATAACCGCCCTATAGACGGAACACTACAGATAAACATCATTATACATACGTATACATATTATTTCAACAGCTAGGCAAGGAAAATGTCAATATCTGCTAAGCAGACAGTAAGTCTATCCATTGACGTTGCAACACCAGAGGCACATAGATAGTTGCTCATACATTCTGTTGACTGCTTGATGATGGATCTTGTTCCTGTGTGCAGAATGGTCTTCCTTGCTATAGATTTGAGCAGTTCCAGACTTGAAGGGTGTCCAAACATTGTAAGAATCCACTACCAGTGGTAAAAAGAGCAGCCTGAAGTTTAAACTGTTTCCAGGTATCAACTACCTTTCTCTATTTCTCCAGCAGCAGCTGCAGTTCCAGCTATGTTGACAGAGTTGAGGAGATATGAATGTTGGAAAAGAATTTCTAACAGTTAAATCAAAGTATGCTCCTTGTCGCAGACTTTTCCGAAGGCGGACACAGCACCTTACGAGAGAGGATGGGTAGACTACACTGACAGTTGACCATGCCCTATATATATATATATATATATATATATATATATATATATATATATATACATGAAATGATGCAGTTCCTCGTATTTTTGAAAACAATTCTACAAAGAAAAGAAACATCACTCGTTCTATCAATCTAGCACAGGAAGGTCGTTATGGTGATGGTATACATGCTCTCACTTCCACAGGTTGTGCTCCTCACCATGACAAAGATGTGCTTGATGAACTTAAGCATCGTCATTCTGAACGTGACCTCCCCCATGTTTCTGATGACATGCCTTCAAGTTTGGCATGTGATTCAACCTCAGTTCTCAATGCTTTGAAAGCTTTTCCCAGAAGTACCAGCCCAGGGGGTTCAAAACTTAGAGCACAGCACTTGTTGAATGCAGTAGCCGGATCTGTAGCTCCAGCCTTGCAGACTTGCCTGGATCAACTTACAAAGTTCATGTGTGTGACACCTTCAGGAAGATTGAATTCTCTTATTGCTCCATGGTTTATCGGAGCACCCCTCACTGCCTTATGCAAGAAGAATGGAGGTTACAGGCTAATTGTGGTGGGGGAAGTTTTATGGCGTTTGGCAAGTCATATCTGTTGTGCAGCTGTAAAATCACGTTTGCCAGATCTTTTTTGCCATATGGACAAGTTAGAGTGGGAATAAAGGGGGAATAAACGGGGAATGGACGCTGCTATACACACTTTACAAACTTTCATTGAAGAAAATAGTAATAACGAAGATCTATGTTGTGTGAAAGTTGACATGGCAAATGCATTTAATAATTGTGACCGCTCTTCATTTCTCAACCGTCTTCAAAAAGAAATGCCTGATCTAGTGCCGTGGGTATAATGGTGTTATACATCTGCAGGGGAACTCAGATTTGATTCACATCGTATATTGTCTATGGCAAGGGTTCAATAAGGTGACCCACTGGGTCTGCTTCTGTTTTCTTTGGTCATACTGCAACTCTTGGATGATATTGGTCCTCTCTCAGGTATTCAATGGAATCTATGGTACCTTGATGACGGAGGTCTTGTTGGCTCTCGTCATTCGGTTTGCCAGTTATTGAACTCGATGTTGGAGAAAGGCCCTTAATTTGGTCTCAAGCTCAATTTAGACAAATGTGAAATATTTTGGCCAACAGGTGACCAAATGTTCTCAAAATTTTCAACTGCTATACATCGAATCTGTTTGACCGAAAGTGGAGCAGAACTTCTTGGTTCTCCAATAATTGGGTCTGATCACTTTTTAGCTGAGGTTATTAGCAAACATGCGAACAGTGTTCTTCAAATGCAAAGTTGTTTACCTCGTCTCAACAATTAACAAATTTAGTTCCATCTTCTTTGATCGTGTCTTGGTCTGTGCAAGATCAATCACATTCTTCAAACTGTCCATCCTAACCATGCCATGTCTCATTTTACTGCATTTGATGCAGACCTTCGTCATTCTCTGGAAATATTGATACATGCTTCTTTACCTGCATGGCAACAGGTGATTTTACCCATGCGTTTGGGAGGTCTTGGTTTCAGACAAGCAAAAACAACTGCACCAGCAGCTTTCATTTCTAGTTGCAGTTCTACCCGACAATTTCATTTTTGTTACTCCAACTATGTTCAGACATTTGGTACGACCTACTTTACAACCACAACAACATCTGATGCCCTACTTTCTGGATACATACCTGGAGAAGATGAAGCTCACAGTCATTGTAGGAACATTTTTGCTGATTTTCATAAGGAGGTTACTACAGACTTGTCATCTATGTCTCAGAAGTCTCTACAGTCACAGACAGTGTTCCATCTTTGCTAATCTCAAGGAATCTCACAGCCTTCGAGATAGTGCTCGTCTAAACACCGTTTCTACGTTGTGCTGATCCAGGAGCTAGCCTACTATTCTTCCAAACTGAATTTCCATGGAGTACGCAGTTACTGTGCTACTGTGGTGCATGCAGACCACAGGAGTACTTGGAAAAGTACTTTACAGTACTTCCGATATTTGGAAACTGCAAAATTGACAAACCTGTAATTTGCAGGATGCCTAAAGTAGGTTTAAAACGCACTTGCATTGGAAAAGATTGATATTTAATACACTTTAAACAAGTCCTTCTGACAGCTGTCATTTGATGGATGACTCGAGACTTTAAGTTAATTTGGATGTAGCAAAAGTCAAAATCTGACATAGAATTAAACTTGCTGTGTTGAATTAGGTAAGCTAATACGTTGTGTTTGTTTCTGAAGGACTGTAAGTCAGTCCATATGCTTCTGAAAGACTGCTAGTCGTTGCTGCTATATTATACCTGCTGTTTAAAATATGATATGTTTACATATGCAGGTCTTATTGACTGCATAGTCTAATATTAATTGTATGTTTTTCCTTTCTCCTGTGTGTTCTGTGCGATTACTTACGTCTGGAGAATTGTCTTTGCAAACACCAATACAAGAGGAACAAGAAAGTTTACTCTGACAGAATTTATGTATGCATTTGTAAATAATAAAAAAATTGCGGAAAATACAAAAATTCCGACCAACCAACGGTGATTTTTTGTTATGTTACCTGAAACAAAGAATATTTTCAGTGCAGCCTGATTAAAGGAGAACTCCCACGATTTTGTATGTAAGGTTCAAATGAAAGGTATCAGTGTGAGCGATCCATCTATCAATGATTTACAGTGCTCACCCTTCTCTGATTGCCAGTAGAAGCCTGTAAAGTAGGGGGCGTAACTGTGTAGGGCGCCGCCATTTTAAATTATGACGTCATGAGTTCATGATGCATACAGTACGCGTATAACGCTAATATACGTGGGAGCTGCCAGATGTAGACTTGGACATGACTGACATTGAACCTTACTGTTTTGAGCCTGAGCGTAGAGTAGTTGATGATTCTTCGAGTACGGAAGATGCAGATAGTACGGAAAATCTAGACGGCGATGACGGAAGAGGATCAACTGAAGATGGAGAGAGAGTGGGCAACAAGGAGTGGTGTAGCTGTGGAACGTGTGGTATCATGCCTACCGGTAAAGAATGCCTTTGTTGCCAAGAAATGGACGAACTAGACTGGATGTTGCATGGTTTACGTTGCATCACTCAGCACGAAGATTTTGCTTCTGTGTGCCTAAATGGAGGGGTGCTGCGCACAGCGGTGGTGGCAATGGTTGACGTGAGACAGGATTCTATCACAGAGCCACTAACGTGCAGGTTAGTACTGTGGTAGAGCGTACTGATCGAGGTCGTTTGTGTAATGTAAATACTTGACATTCCAGGTTGCTGAGGTTGACATCTTACCGGCAGTTTACATACTGGGTACACAGGAAAATGGGCAGGGGAGTGAGAAGAGTGATACCATCATGTGTTGTGACTTCTATCAGAGGGCACTTTCCTGAAGAAACTGGGGAATATATTGGATTTCAAGAAAGTTGTGATGGGCCACAGTGGCCAGTGTAAAGTTTTTAGCTAGCTAGTATCAGAATCTGCTTTTGTAGTTTTCTATAACCGTTTCCTTTGGTGGTCTAGGGCATGTTGCAATATTAGGGGGTATAGAGGCTTGTGGTGGATAAGCTTTCTTAGTCTTCAGTGACTTGTGGGTGGTGCTCCTTCTTTCAAGAACTGCAGCTAGCATATCATTAAGGTATCCATAGGACTTTGGCTCCATTATGGGTTTTGCAATCCAGTGCTTTTTGGCTTTAGGAAAGACAACTTTGTACCTCTTTTGTTCATGGGCTGTTGTAGCTTGGCTTCTGTCAACATTATTGTTGTAATCCAGAGCTGCCAGTTGGGTTCGAGCAATCACTCCTTTGTAGCCAAAGTGCAGCCTTTTGGAACAGTACTTTAGCAAAAGGGAGTGGTACACTTCAAGTATTCCAGTATGACAAAATTGATTAAGTTTGCCAATATCTTTTAATAATTTTTTGTCAAGGACAACTGACTTCAATGTTTCATGAGGAGGAGAACCCTTTTTTAACCACTCCTTGCCTTGTCTCTCTTCCTCAGAAAGTTGCTGGTGGGCACATTCTAGAAAGTGGTTTGCACTAGCCCAAGTGTGTACATCAGAAATGTGATGAAGAATAGACATCCATTTCTCTTTCAGGATTTCTGTTACCATGGCAAGATGAAGCACACCACCACAAATGATTGCAAATTGATGGTATCCATGGAAGGAGGCTCTGACAAGCTTTTTGCTTTCCCTGTTTGGCGAGCTTCTTAGAAACCCCTTTAGAGACATGCCATATGTCGTACTGATGTTCAACTGATGGATAGTGTTTCTGCATAAAGCTAGTGATTTGTGGATGTCTGTCTGTAGCTAATTGATGTATGGAAAGACCTTCATTCAACAAATATTGAAGTGACCTTTCAAGTCCTGTGTTTTCCATAGCAACAGAGTTGGCAACTTCACCCACCTGAACCAACTGAAAGTCAAGTATCTTGTCTTTGTTTTGGTCTATAATGGTGTATGTTCCATATTTAGCTGAATACCCTGGACTATTACATCTTCCATCCCCAATAATCGAAAGTGGTCCACTTACAGACTTCAAAATTTCTTGTTGATGTTTCTTCCAGGCATCATTTGTAACCGGGAAAACATACTCATCCTGTATTCTGTAGTATGTTGATTCTGACAAAAACTGTAGTTTTAGAATTTCTGCGAAGTGAGAAATTTTACTGTAAGTTTCTCCAGAAAACAAAATTGCTGCAGAGACCATCAGGTTGCCAGCAGGCATTCCTGCAATGGATGGTTGTGATCTCCATTGCCTTTCATGTCCTTTGGAACAGATGATGTTCACTGTTTAAAGTGTACCTGTGCAGAATTGAGTGTGGCTAACGACAGGTGAGCCACAGACTGGACAAAACTGAAACAGTTCTTGAAGGCAGTCATTAAAAACAATAAATTTTGAAACATCAGTAGAATTGGTCCTTTCAGTTGAAAGAGTTGAGTCGTCAGGCTCAGAATATATGACATCAGAGAGGCTTTGATTAGAATCACTAGTATGAACACTGAACGATGGATCAAAGTCTCTGTCTAGGGCAGTCTCTACTTCTTCTGATGCTTCACTTTTTTGACTAGCTGGAAGAACTTCTTGGCTATCATCCGTGATTGCAAGCTGACTTTGACTGACATCAAATTTGACTTCCATTATATCTGCTGTTACTGCCCTGACTGGTGATGACGTGTGTATGCAGTAAGAATGGTCATCAAAGTTTCCCAGTATGTCATCCAGGTCATAATGTGTTCCTACCTCCCGAGTAGACTTAGGAACATCAGCACAAGAAATATTTTCTTGAGGTGCTTCTTCTTCATTATCTTCCTTGGACTTTTTGCTAGATGCACCCAAGAGAATCTCTTCAACCGCCTAGCACATGGTCATTTACTGCTTTAGTCTATTTACTAAATTTAAAGTATTGGAGTGGATTATACTCCACCAAAATAGAATAGTACTTGGTTTGCATGCTACGTAAGCACAATGTGTAACAGTATACAGGAATGTTTGCATGTTCAATTAAAATTTAACGTTACTACTGTAGTTTGTAATGTTGTGGCTCTGGCTTTTCACAATAACAGAGTGTTGTGTTCAGATCTAGATTCTTTGTGTAGGTATATATATATATATATATATATATATATATACACTTTCTGTCTACATCTTGTGGACATATAGGCGTAATGCTACAATACGTTATGTGTTGGTGCACTACATGTTTAGTAAGGCAAGGCATGGCCGTACAGTTCTTTGTGCTCGCTTCCTGCCAGTGATACGTGGTGGTTTTTGCTCCGTGAAAGAAAAGATTGTAGGCAACGCGTCTGGCTTGAGACGTCTCACGGTCTTTGTTCCAAGTAGCTCAGCTTTTAGGTCTCGTTCGAAACATTCTGGAGTAAAGTGCTCAGAACAAACACGGCTGTGCTTGGATACGGGTGGGTCTTTCAAACGCAACTTGACAAGCCATTGCTTCAAGAGCTCTGGCTTCTTGAGAGGTAGAGTAAAGAAACTCACCCCTCGCATGATGTCGATGTCTTTGTTACAGCAACCGAAGGCTATACAGTGTACCATTTGCACGTGTACTGAGGTAACTCCCCCTATACTGCACGTGAAGCAATGAACTCATGACGTCATCATTTAAAATGGCGGCACACTACACAGTTACGCCCCCTACTTTACAGGCTTCTACTAGCAATCAGAGAAGGGTGAGCGCTATAAATCATTGATAGATGGATCACTCACACTGATACCTTTCATCTGAACCTTACATACAGAATCGTGGGAGTTCTCCTTTAAAACACTTGTCTAATTCTCATATCGCAGTAATTTAAAACAGAAATAACCGGTTATACGGTATCTTATAATGGGAAATGGTAAAGGAGTGGAGAAAGCATTTTCCATGTCATACTGCTTTACTGTATGGTGCTCAAGCCAGCTATAACCTACTCTCTGTTCATGTTCACTTTTTACATTGTACAGTATATCGATCAGCCTACCCTAGGTTACAGAAAAGTGATCTGTATACCATTGGAACCATAAGAGCTTGGATTCAGGTTATAGGGGTTTGGGAAGAGCCATATATAGCATTTCTGCATATGAAAGAAGGCTAAAGGGCTAAGGTACACATTATCACGGTATCATTATTCTATTATCTAATAAATTACATCACTGCACATTCTGTACACTGTCACTGAGCAGTTTATGTCAGGCACAGTGATCTATGTAGAGTATGCTATTTTTCCAATACCGGAGGTCAAACTCACCCACTGAGAGTGCATGTCGGGATCCTATACTTAGCTAATAGGAGGTAAGGACCGCAAGGGAAATCTCACTAGCCACTCCCTGTAAAAAAGTAAACAGGAACAGTGAGTACTAAATGAATGTGAACTGAATGTATTACTGATGCTGTAGTCTTTGAACATTGTTTGTTGGACTACTGGTGTCACTACTACTAATTGAGTAGCCAGTGGTGTTCTCAAATTGTTGATAAAGTTGGCATATTGTCATTATAAGGGTCAACCTGGCAGTCATGGCCAACCAGGAAGACATGGCACACCTGGACCAGTGGGGCCTAAGGTGATTTGCTGCAGCAAGTGCTCATAACTAGACTAGGACTCATGTTTGTTGATAGGGATCTCGTGGAACTAATGGAGTTCCTGGCCGATTTGGTCCGCCAGGTCCACCAGGGCCTTCAGGGATACAAGTTTGTTAATTACTGTTATATTCAAGGAAATTGCAACTAAGTATTGTGTTCTGTAATTTTCACAGGGTTCTGTCTACTACAAGTTTATGAGCGCAGCCTGGTTGATGGACAATGCTCAGTTTTATGAGCAACCTGTTTTCAGGAAAGCACATCTTGAATTTGGTGAGGGTTCACTTATGGATGGACGTCTGCTCAAGGTTGGTAATATCCTCGAAAGTCTTATGATACCTGTAGTGTGTGTGTAGGGGGATATGTGTATATGTGAAACAGATTTCTACAAAACTAATGTAGACATTTATGTATTGGCACTGTTGTACATTTACTAGCTATTGTATGGGCATGAGGCTGGATATCATTTTATTACCCCAAGGGGAGTGGCAGGTAAAAGCGAGATAATTACCAGGGAAGCCCAGGTGATTATCGAGGCAATTAGCTGCCACTCACCCGAGGTGGAATAACAACGATATCCGAGATTCGCCTATACGATAAGTAATTTGTATCGTGCAAGGCCACTGGTTGGTTTGAATTACCGTTCCTGTTGAGCTGTGAGTACGTAAATCTTACTTCTTACTTTGTTTGTCAGTATTGTTCTGTAACTAATTAGATGGAGTCTAAGTGAATTGGCTGTTTAGTAGCTCGATCATTAAAGGCATATCAAATCATCTGGGCGTTATTGAAACCAGCTGTGTTGTGCTGTTGATCATAGCAACAGTAGGGTATACGCATTGACTTTGACAGCAGTATGGTATTAGCGTACAAACGATTTGTACCCACTGCATCAACCAATCAGGACTAGCAAAATCCACGTGATATGATATAATTATGTATTGGCACTGTTGTAGGTTTAATCTTAGATCATGTTATTTTAGAGTCTTGCATGCTTTTTTATTTGCAATGCAGAAAAAAATCAATGTTAGGCAATGGTTGCAGATTCCCAATTTTTTGATACAAACAATAAATGTGTGTAAGATAACTTTAATTACAATAGGAGTTAGCCTGTGTACTGATTTCAGGTTTGTAACACTATGGTCGCTAAGAAACTTTGTAGAAGTCATGTGACTTTGTGAGTACCATACTCAATAGTCTTTTTACAGTACTTCCTGTCATCGTGACTATGTGGATGGATGTGTAGATAGGCTACTATGTCTGTCACCCTCAGGAATGTGCCACATCCTTCCTTACCTTAGTGCAGTCCAACCACGATCAGTATTACGTTTGGTGTTTGTAAATGGCGACCAGAGTCAATGGACAAACTGTCAATCGCAACTGCCACCATTCATGAAAGACTTTTACGAGAACAATGTAATTCATCGTTGCAATTACTGTGTATTATCGGAAATATACAATAGAACTTACCTGTGTCAGTGTTAACGCGAAATTAATCGCCTTCCTGGCTTTCTGCAATTATATGGGAACCTAACATTGCATGAAAGCAACATTTATGTCCCACATGTGATAGCTCTTGTTACTTTGATGATTACAGACTATTTTAACAGTGTTATCGAATTTGTGGTCATATATACCGCAGCCACTTTATGTGATTTTAGATAGATTTTTGCCACGCTTTCAAGCAAGATGTTGTCTAAATTTGTGGTCTAGACCATATTTTTGTCATGGTTTCAGAATGCTCGTAGCTGTGGAAGTGAGGGTGTAAACACAGCTTTAGTACTAGTATCTTCGACAGCTATGAGCCTTTTGGAAACCATGTTAGGACTGTCCCGAAGAATTGCGAGTTTAGATGCTACCATATAGCGCCAATATAAAATCTGCCATTAATTTGACCACCAAGATATGTTGACGTCGACTCGTCATCACCCATGTGAATCAGATTTCTAATGGCGAGGTAACGGTACAGTACATCACGTGGATGAGGCTACAGGGGTAACCCCTGCGTTTCCTTCTGCTGTGCCTATTATATAGTACACCCTAGCTGTCTAGCATGGATGTTAAACATGAGTACGAGGTCATGAAGCTATGATGAAGCAGGAGTCATGCGGGTCACATTCTTTGCGCTGGCACGGCAATTCAATGCGGTAGTTGGAGACGAGTAAGTTAGGAAAATGTGATGGCCACAAACACAGCTGCCAATTGCAAACTCCTTCGTGATGCAACCACTTAACTATACTGGGTGGGGAATATCGAGTCATACATATATCAATTATCAAACAACGATGTCCAACTGCCAAAATAAAATCCGCCAATATGCTTTTTCTGTCAATTTCTTAGTAAACTGCCAATCTAAATTCCTGCCAATGTTTCATCGTATATGGTATTTTCCTTTCAAGCATGCTACTCGTAAAATCTATTTAAAATCATACTATTAACTAAGTGACTGTCATTTCATGTGACTGCGAAGTCCGTAAGTAGTTTGTAGTTGTCAAAGTACAGTAACAAGAGCTATCACATTTGGGACATCAATATCCCGCCTGGTTAAGCAATTTTATATTCTCATATAAATGTCGTAACTACAGAAGTCATTGATTTTGTGTTAGCAGTTGCAGACATGGAAGTTCTGTTGTTTATTTTCGACAAGACCTTGCGGTCTCTAACATGAATTACACTGTTCTGGTAAACACTCATGAATGTTTTCAGATCTGATTGGCAGTTTGTTCATTGTCTGTGGTTGCAATGTATCATCAATAATTATTGCAAGTACCACTATGTGACTGGACGGAACTAAGGGTGTGGAGCATGATGGGCATAGTCAGATAGTTAGCGAACAAAGCGAGCCTGTCATGTCAATTGAAGTCGAGATATATTATATTTATATATACTAGCCTACACCCGGCAAGTCCGAGCGCACGTGGAAGGCAGTGGAAATTGAACCCGCCCCGCCCCGAGTCTACTTCCCGTCTACAGCATGACGCAAATTCTGCAACGAAACAAAGCCCAACCGAGTCGAGTCCCCGGCGAGTCGAGAGCGAGCCAGTCAAAATCGCACCCAACCCGCCGCACTGCGTGCATATGGATGGGATGGGACGGGACGGACAGACGGAAGCGGCGTTAGCGCAATTGTATCTACTATATAAAGGAGAGCTGTCAGTCTGTGTGTGTATCTGTTTGTATGAAAGGATCTCCAAGACGGCGAGGCTGCTCACCACCGAATTTGGCTTGCACATGCTGAATCCATAGAGGTCGAAAGTGAAGCTGCCGTTGTCTTCCGGACTTCTTCCGGACTTCTCCCACGACGATGCAATTTCCTGCGGATGGAACCCGCCTCCACTCGTGCGCGAATATCTCTGTAACGGCTTATCGGATCTCCACCGAAATTGAACTGCCCATTCCTGACGTCAGATGGTAGGTGCGGAGCGTGTCATTTATTGCGGGCAACGTCGGAAATAGAAGATATTTTTTCGTATATCTTGGTCTTGGAAAACACGGTTACACTTTGTTTGACCGTGTAGGCGAATCAAATTCTTGCCACGTTCGATACACCTGTTCCCCGCAATGCCAGCAACGTCTTTGAAGTGACGACGCCCAACGGGACAGTCGAAATGGGGAAAGTCAGACGAGTTGTGACTTCATCTACATACGGGGAACGGATTATCCGGGTGAGTACGTAACTGCATGTAACTTCCAAGTTTGCCCGGACATATATTCTTCCTAACTGGATTCACGTCGAATAGATGCCAGGTTTCATATACCTGTTCCTTGCAAAGACAGCATGTCTTCGAAGTAATAATGGCGTCCAACGACAGTCGAAATGCATGAGCTCAACAGGATACAGTAACTAACATGCAATCACGATCAATATGCCAATCAGCAAGATTTTTTGAAACTGGACGCTCGGTTACAGATACACTTCATGATAAATTTAGAACAGGATACTCAACAAATAAATTCGATACGTTGTGATACTTGATCTCTGCTAACTTCTCAGAACGGGATATCATTGAACGGGATATAATTATGAAAAGTCTTGAGAATAGTGATAAATTGTTAGAACGGGATACTCATGCAACAACATAAATTTCCATACAACTTTAAATTAATTAACTGTATGAGAATTCCGTCTGTGGCTGCCAATTCTGTAATGAGATCTACTTCATGAATGCGGACAACGGGATAGTGAGCTAGTATATATACAATTTTTTAAAATTATTTCTTATATATTTACAGGTCCAAATCAGGACCAACTCTACTTTCCAATGCTAATCTGGCTATCAACATTCTTGCATTAATTAAAAAGCCACAATTTGACAGAAAGTTGCTGGTGCAAATTACATACAGACTGACTAATAGATGAATTGTTATGGAATGATGTTCGACGTGCAATCACTGTTAAAACCTCTAGGCTACTTGGTGACCAAACTCCTAAAGTTTCAACCACAAGGGGGTGAATATGCCGTCTGGTCAAATTGTGGCTTTTGGCAAGCGAAGCAAGCCTCTCTCGCCATGTCAATTGAGGTTGAGATATATTATATTTAATATATTTATATATGCATAGGTGCAAGAATTGAATCAAGGGTCCCCTGTCGAGGGTCGACTCAATTATAATTTCTTAGCGAGAAGAGTGAAATGACTCTCGATTTGCTCTCATACGCGACTAATAAGGAAATAACATGACGCATGACAAAAGGAATGGAAAGAAAAAGCTAGAAGAAGAGGAAAGTCTGATTTTGAGTTTCCGCACGTTAGTTTGAAAAAATTATTGCTATGCAACCATTGTTATTACCCGACTAGCCGAGTAGATGAGTGAGATGATTGAAACGTGAATGAAGAAATAAAAACTAGAAAGCTAAAAGATCTAGAGAAACCGAAAGTCTGTTTCTGAGATCCCGTGTTTGTTTGACAGAAATTATTGCTACATAATGCAACCATTGTTACGCGGCAACCGGGTAAGTAAAGACAGAACACCATCGCTCACCTAGCAAAATGCTAATGATCATTTACTAGTCACAAACCAGAAGTCATTCTAGTCATATACTTTAAGTACACTACTTGCTAAGTCACATGACTTTTACAAAGTCCCATTACTTCTGGCTCACAGCTGAAATTATATCGTATCTTTGTCCTGAACTAGCGTTAATTAAATTTTAGACCTTGGTCACGTGACATTTGACCAGTCACAATCACCTATTTAGATGGTGTATATGTATAGTATGATTAGCGTGCTATATGGCTTTTATAAGCACAAGGGTTAGGGGCATTGCCCAAGGTGAGCCGAGGTAATGTGTTCCGAGTGCTGGAAACCATATAACATGTTAGTCATACGAATAAGTACTTTAGACTTTGGTCACCTGATGTGTGATATTTGAGAGTGTGATATTAACTGAAAGTAACTTATTGTACACTGCCCATATAATACGTCATGTACATCATCTAAATACATGCTCGTGACTGGTTGCACATCACATGATCATGGTATAAGAGAGGGTGTGGTATTAACTGGAAGTAACTTATTCCACCCTTACGTCACATGATCATGGTATAAATTTCTTGTATTGCAGTGCTATATATATATATATATATATATATATATATATATATATATATATATATATATATATATATATATATGGCTTTTAGAAGCACTCAGGGCGGGGTTATAGACCTCAGCTTGCCTTGCGCGATAACCTCATCCTTCATGCTGCTATAAGCCATATAGCACCCTAATCATATATTAACTCATACATGTAGCATGTGAAGAGTGCCTACATACACGTAGTTACTGACTGTACCAAGAATTTCCAAAACAGCACCCAGGGCAGCAATATGCAAAATTGGAAGTTTTATGGAAGAAAATCTGTTCTGAGTAAACGCCCGAGCGGTTTACAGAGAACTCTAGAAATTGTCAAAATTGACTTGAGCACCACAGAGAAGGCAAGTGTGAGGCACATCTTGCAGCATCCTGCATACTAAGTCTTTATAAACTTAGGAGTGCGACCAGACCTGACTGCCCTCATCAGGCATTTCTTTAGAGGTTCCTTCTTTAATCCACAGTGTAAGATCGCTGTCTGGTTGACAAACCTGTACGTACATTGTAGTATAGTAACGTGTGTTACTAATACAGCCTCGGAATATCGACTAACTCTCGGCGGCGACGTCGAATCGCACACCACAATCTTGATTCTCGTTAGCAGCCCAAGGGCTGTAAATGAGAACAGTTTCTACCAGTGGGTGAGCTTTTGGCTGGGCGCTGTTTCAGAATTCTCGGTACACTTGATCTGGGTATATGAAATGGTATATTGTTGTTGTTTGGTCTCTGTACAGGTGGAACTTGCTGCTCCTCGTAGACTGTCATCAGAGGTTACTTACCTTGTGATCATCACATTTTACATGTCAAACCTCACTCGTGACAGTGATTTTTATGTGGCTCTATGTGATGGCAGTGTTTGTGCTGGTTACCAGTACAATGATGACAGTGCAATTAGAGTACATGAGTGGTCTGCTCTGTCAAAAACTTGTGTCAACAACAGACGGTGGTCAGAATGGAGAAACAAGAACGCTCACTTTTGGGAACTCCGATATGAGTTAACTCCAAAGTACTCTCTTGGTATTACATTTAGTCCATCTGTGGACAGAGCCTTGTCACATGTGTATGATGCAGTGCTTAATCCTCACAATGGACTATGGATCACTGTGTGCCGTAACAATGCTAATGAGCAATATGAATTTCACTACCTTGAAACAGCTGTTCAGGAAGATACGTTTGTAGTCTAATGCACGAATTAAATGGTATTTGCAATGATTTCAAGTTGATGGATGAGCCGTGTGGTAACTTAAAAAGAGTCTAGATTGACAGATAAATTATAAATCGGTAGTTGTAACTCTTCAGATGTAGACCAGAGAATCAGTATGCATGTTTGGACATCTACTGTGATTCTTACTGATATAATCTCATTGATCATTGATGTTTACTTATACATCTTAGTGTAATGACATTTGCAAGTAGGTATAGGTGCTCATGCAGTGCTGTCCTCCATAAGCAACACCAGAAAGTACTGTAGCAGACATACATTTTGGTGTCTTCTCGTGAGAAAGGAAGAAGTAGGAAAATTAAGGATGGGTTTGCAAGAAGTACAGTACTGTGATGATCCACACACATGATTGTTATCCATGATCTGTACGTCTCAATGCACTGATATGTCTATCTTGACTTCTCCCTCCACAACCATGCAGTTCGGTATTTACAGAAACAACCATAAATGGCACATATTTAGGATGCAGCACACAACTGTGGATGGTATTTTCCTCTGTGTTGTAATCATTCATCTTCATAGTGTTAAGAACTGTTACAGATGAACAGTAGTATGTCAACTGGACGTTTTGCACAAGTTGATCTGTCAATTCCTGAGTTCTGTGCCTCCTTTGAGCTGTTCCTAGAAACCCAACTTCCTGTCTCTGACATTTTCTGTTTTGTTGCATCATCCAGGTAACGCTTGCTTGCCTTGTCATCTACAAATCCCTACTCTTGCAGCTGAGTAGCAAGCAAAATTGCTTCACTTTGCATAATACTATAGGTACTGATTCATTCTAGTTGAGTCTTGTGAGCGTTTTGAAGGCAGTAGTGGCCTTTCTCACATGTACAGCATTTATTTGAAATATGTGAAAGATTGACAAATTTATTTATGACAGACTTGACATGCGTTCTATGTACAGCCACAGTTGGTTGCAGTCTAGATAGCCAAAAATTTAGCCTTTCCCACTTTGCTAGCTAACTGTGAATGTAGCCTCTGGCTTAGTCAGTAATGAGAGTTGCCTGACAAGTAATATCATTTATTTTCAACACTACTAAGCTACTGGTCTCATACTTAATTATAGCATTAAATAATTTGATTATCAATCTAACATAGCAATTAGATCAGCACAGTAACAGACATTACACAAATATCATGAAAAATATAGTGGCAAACACATGCACACTGTGAACATCTACAATTAATCATCTGTACACTCAAGAATGTCTTGAGGGAGTGTGTCGAGGCTAGGAAGCTGAATCTTATGCCTAGGCAAGTGGTTGGTAGATTGTTTTCTTTCAGGAAACCATTCATTGGGAGCAGCCTCAAGGATGTCATCAGGCATTTCTTCCAGCTATGAACATATTCACACATGATCACAATAATCACATCCATACAGTCAGCAACCCAGGTAATTATGAGTCATTGACCCAATGTTGGACCTATACTGCTTTCTCACAAACACCTACATTGTAGGAACAGTTACTAAAACATAAAGACTATATCTGTAAACTCGTACACAAAGTAATGGTGATACTAAGATCTATTGAATAACACTGCGCAATAACAACTAAAATTTTAACTACAGCAGTGCGGTACCAGATATTTTATCTACAACCAGAAATGTCCTGTAGGCCCTATGCGCGGACACTACAATATCACAGTTAGGTTTCCAAAGCCAATTATTGCAAACATGCAAAAGGTTCAAATCACAGATCCAGAAACTTAATTAGCAACTGTCTCTGTGTCTGTTTTTGAAATACAAACCCAATTCATGACAGCTGATTGAGCATATGTTTGTGCAATCCTATTTTTGCTTTGCTCAAATTGTTTTAACATATGCAATGTTTATAGTGCAATTAAATCAACAACCATTTGCTCAATTCAACTGCATTAGCTCTTCACATAAAGATGGGCTTTGTGCGTGTGTGTGTGTGTGTGTGTGTGTGTGTGTGTGTGTGTGTGTGTGTGTGTGTGTGTGTGTGTGTGTGTGTGTGGCGTGCATGTGTGCGTGTGTGGTGTGTGTGTGTGTGTGTGTGTGTGTGTGTGTGTGTGTGTGTGTGTGTGTGTGTGTGTGTGTGTGTGTGTGTGTGAATGCTGTCTTCCATCAAATGTGCTAAAACTGCAGGAAGAAATGGTTTATTTCTGGAATTGGTCAAACATCTAGGTGTAGCTTTTCAAGAGTACATCTTGGACTTGTTCAAAACAGTGTGGAATGGATGAAAGGTACCTAAGTCTTAGGTGAATGCTGTAGTGGTCCCGGTGCCTAAGAAAGGGGACTTAAGTTTGTGTGATAACTGGAGAGGCGTTAGTGTACTGGATGTAGTTGGGAAGGTTTTTGCTCAAGTACTACAGCAGTGTCTTCAGCTTGTAGCAGATGCGGAATTAGCAGAATCTCAATGTGGGTTTTGCAAAGATCGTGGATGCACTGATACGATATTCTGCATTCGCCAATTGATAGAA
The DNA here is from genome assembly GCF_963422355.1 of Corticium candelabrum. Lineage (NCBI taxonomy): Eukaryota > Metazoa > Porifera > Homoscleromorpha > Homosclerophorida > Plakinidae > Corticium > Corticium candelabrum. The sequence continues at coordinate 778,596 of NC_085102.1, read as the reverse complement.
AAGACCACTGAACACAAGGAGAAACTGTATATAGCTTTGTAGACTTGAGAAAGGCTTATGACAGTGTTCCAAGAGAAGCCTTGTGGCGTGTGTTGAAGAACTATGGGTTTCCACCTGTAGTCATCAATCTGGTAAAATCATTTCACAAGACATGTGTCCTCTAAAAATAAACAGGGAAGTCTTAGAGGGTGAAATTTATGTATCAAAGGTTTACAACAAAGCTGCACTAAGGCTCCTACACTTTTCAACCTGTTTTTTCAATTTGGTTGTGGCGTCAACAGTGTGAGGGAATAGATACATATGTATACAAGATGGATGGACGTCTTATTGGTTAAATCTAGAAATCTAAATGAAACAACATGGAATGAACTCCAGTTTGCAGATGATATCGCTATCTTGGCCAAATCAGAAGAGCAGTTCAGGCATTCAAGAGAGCTACTGTTTGAGGTATTTTGTAAATGGGGTCTCAATATCAGTGAGCAGGAGACCAAAGTTATGATAATTGGTTGTGAAACCAATCTAATACCTCGTTTACACTGGGAACAGTTCTGAGAATTGTTCTGGGAGTTGTTCTAGTGCCCGTTTACACTGCATCCAGCTTAGCCGTTCTGACGCCTCGATGTCCTCAAACTCCCAGACCTTTAGGAGAGAAAGACGTAATGCACGCTTCTTGTTGTAGTCGTCATGTGATCGATTAGATAACGCACGTTACTATGTCTCGAGTCACTGTATCCTTTATTCTACGATATTCATACTTTAATTTCTTCAGCTTGGAAGAAATTTGTTTCTGCCTTCGAGTGTAGCCAGCAGCCTCCATGTCCCTAGCAATTTTTTCGTATACATCTTTGTTCCTATGGCTACACTCAAAGAGCCGTTGTATAGAGTCCTGCCCCCCACAATTCGATGAGTTTCATCATCTCATCATCACTCCACGCCGCCATAGCGATATACGGGAAACTACAAGAAGAATTGCATTTGCGTCAGTACTGTTCTGGGGTGCGGGAGAGTTTACACTGCACCTGTCACTATTCTGGAATGGTTCTGGAACCACTCTTCTTTGGTTTCTGCTCCGGAACAGAACGCCACAGGAACAGAGCGTTTACACTGCTACTGGGAACTATTCTAGAACTCGAGAACCGTTCTCGACTGCCAGTGTAAACGGGGTATAAAACACCAACATGTTAATTAAACACTTCGTTTGGGTGGAACAGAGTTAGAGATTGTAAACCAGTTTAGATATCTTAGGTCTGTTGTGCATTGTGATGGATCTGTTGACTGTGATGTTGAAACTATATAGCAGCAGGTGGACAATATTTGGAGAATAACTATTTTAAAAGAAATTACTGTCTGTAATTGGCACTCTTGTATAGTGCTGAAACTTGGACTACAAAGCGTTCATTGTCTCAGAAGCTTGAAACCTTCTACAATCAACGTTTGAGAGCAATTTTTGGTATAACACGTATTCAACAAATGAATGACTACTGCATCACATCTTTACAATTACGGGAAAGCTTGGTATGAAGGAGTCGATAGAAGAGGAAGTAATCCTTAGGTATTTGAGGTGGCTCGAACACATTGGTTGCATGGTAAATAGCAGAATGCCCTAGTGTGTTCTTTTGGTCGAAATTCCTAGAATAAGACCTTTTCATGGTTTGAAACTGCTATGGAAAGACAGAGAGAGTAACTAAAGACATGCGTGTGCTCAGTATAACTCAAGACAGAAAGACATGGTTCAACGTCTGCACAACAAGCATACTCAGAAGAATAGCTATTAGGTTACAGGAGGAAAGGATAAACGAGAGAGTGAAAGAAATCCATTGATTTATGACAGAAAAAACAAATCGTTTGTTTAAACTGTAAAGACGTTTCAGAAGACCAGGAGATCAAGACACAAGTGTGACGGTGTGAGGTTTTCATACATTTCTGCTTAATCTCATCGCTATTGATGAAACAGCATCGTCAGTGCTGACGGCTGTGTGTCAGGTTTCAGGTGTGTGTGTGTGTGTGTGTGTGTGTGTGTGTGTGTGTGTGTGTGTGTGTGTGTGTGTGTGTGGGTGTGTGTGTGTGTGCATGCAGTGTCCACAATAAGAATTTGCAAATGACCGGACAAAATGTCAGGCTATAACGAAATTTGGCCGGACATGACCGGACAATACTACTGGAAATGTCTATGCAAATTTATATATTTTTATTAGTCCCAGATGAGTCAACCAATACGTATACCAAATTAATGTTACACCAAGTTCTACTGTGTAGTACAGTAGCATGTGTTATAAACATGCACGGAAGCCTGCATATTCTTTATTAGGAGATTACCTACACACAATATAGGGGTTTGATAAATGTTGCATTGTACATTAAATTCAAGTTCAAGAGTACATAATGTGAATTGGATAAGATTATAATCACATCTATATAAAATTTGAAGTACATTGAGAAGTGTTGAATAGTACTGTACACTCTAAATGCTTTTCAATGACACAAAGCCTAAGACCATATGATGGATACAGACATCAAACATGGAAGAAAGTTTAGGTAAAATGTCTGGCATTGGCATGTTCTAAATCTCTACACTAACAAATTTCTCCTAGTCATCAAAATCACAAGCATTAGCTTCATCATTACAAGAATATTGAAGGTTCTTTAGTGCCTTTCTCTAAACTTGTATTTGTTTACAGCAAGCCAAGACAGCGGTTAAGCTGGAAACTGCCAGCTCTGTTCCCACCTTTGTTTGAAATCCGGAAGCTGGTACAAGGGTGAACTGATTGTTTAGAATATGTAATTAGTAATACTTTCTACTCTATCAATTCTAGAGCAAGTCCAAGCTGGTCAATTGTGCTACAGGTACAAGGTGAGCCATTTTCAATGGAAATCAACACAGGATCGGTTGTCACAATCACGTCAGAGGAGGGGTGGAAGAAAAAGCTTGGAGGCATTCCACTCAAGACAACATCCAAGGTGCTAAAGACTGTTACTGGTGAGAACATCCCTATTCTGGGTGAAGTAGAAGTGCATGTGGAACATAATAGGCAGAATGTTAATTTGCCCATATTGGTGACGAAAGGGCAGGGTCCTACCTTATTGGGTCACACTTGGCTTAATGCATTAAAAGTGGATCGGTCCCAAGTGCAATTGTCTGGTCCAACTAATCTAGAGGATTTGCTGGCCAAATGTGATGAGCAATTTAAACCAGACATTGGAGAATTGAAGGGTTTTACAGCAAGATTGGTAGTAGATCCAGAGGCAACACCAAAACTATACAAGGCCAGAAGCGTGCCTTATGCCTTACAACAAGCTATTGAAGATGACTTGAGAGGGTATAGAGCAGTGCATGGGCAAGTCCTATAGTACCAGTACCAAAGGCAGATCATTCTGTAAAGATCTGTGGAGATTTTAAAGTGACTATTAACCCTTCATTAGTGGTAGATCAATATCCTTTGCCTAAACCGGAAGATTTGTTTAGCGTATTATCAAGCGGTCAAAAGTTTAGTAAGCTTGATCTAGCTTGTGCCTATCAACAGCTTTGTCTTGATAAAAAGTCAAAAGATTACGTGACTATAAACACTCACCGAGGTTTATATCGGTACACACGAATACCATTCGGGGTGGCTAGTGCTCCTGCTATTTTTCAGAGAGTTATGGAACAGATTCTTCAAGGTGTACCAGGAGTAGTTTGCTATTTAGATGATATTTTGATCATTAGTCAAAACGATCAGAAACACTACAAGAGCTTACAAGAGGTGATGAAGAGATTACAAGAGAGTGGGCTACAATTGAATAGTTCAAAATGCAAGTTTTTGGAATCATCAGTAGAGTATCTGGGGTTTAGGATCTCTCATGAAGGACTGAGTACCTCTCAGGCCAAAGTGGAGGCAGTCCAGAAAGCACCTACTCCTAGAAATGTAGTTGAATTGCGTTCGTTCCTTGGGCTAGTTAACTACTATGGGAGGTTCATTCCCAAATTGGCTAACATTTGTTACCCCTCAACCAATTATTGAGGAAAGAAGTTTTGTGGAACTGGCCTAGGGAATGTAAGCAAGCCTTTCAACAACTGAAAGATTGTTTGATGTCAGCTGAAGTTTTGGTGCATTCTAATGCAAGTTTACTTGTTACCTTAGCTTGCGATGCTTCATTGTTTGGATTGGGAGCAGTGATTTCACATGTGTTGCCGAATAGTAAAGAAAAACCCATAGCCTATGCTTCCCAAAAATTAACCAGCTGAGAGAAAGACTATTCTCAAATTGAGAAGGAGGGTCTAGCTATTATTTTTGGAGTGAAGAAATTCCACTCATTTCTCTATGGCAGACCATTTCAACTGATGACTGATCATAAGCCATTAGTGTCTATCTTTGGTTCAAAAACAGGCATACCACCTATTGCAGCAGCGAGGTTACAACGGTGGGTTATCACCTTGGCAGGTTACAGGTATGAAATCAAGTACAAAAGGACATGCCATCAGGATAGGTTAAGATGACTACAGTAGACGGTACTAATTAGCTACCACAGTACAAAAGGTATACACGCGTTCGTGTATAGTCGCTTCTCCGACTACTACTTCTGTGTTAGTATTGCTTTGGCTATTTTGGGTTGTTAGTCATACACCACCTTACAACTTATGTTCTACTGTGTGTCTTGGAAAAACACAAGTAATAGTATTTGTTTTACAGAAGTTGCCGACACTCAAGTTGATTAATTAAGTTCAACTCCAGCGTCCAAACCAGAAGTGTTCAGAGTTTACTAAAAGAACATACTATTTATCGACAAATCAAATATCAAATCCAGGAGTCAAATATCTGGAAGTAAACTGTGGAAGAGAAACTTATCGAAAGTGTATATAGGTACGATGGCTTGCAGCAGATCAAGTCACAGGAGCACAAAGATGCGAGGTGCAAAGAAAATGCTTCGAAAAAGGTATCAGAAGAAACCGGGCTCCCAGGAGCAGACTGCCAAATAATATGCGCCTTCGCGACAAGTTCGTGAGGGAGGAAAAGAAAACCATATCACAGACTTCATGGTAAACAAAGGTGATGAGCATGTGTATAGTGGCTCGTCGCTGACTCTCATCAAATGATATTATACACGGTACTGCATCAGCATCAGCATTTTGACACCTACTCTGTGTCTTCACCAGCGTTCTCACCAGTGTCATCAGCATCACATTGCAAACTAGCCATTAGATTTGCCAGTCCAGTTCAGTTATGATCATGATCGTATTTATTTCAGTCGGTTGAACTGGTTTCATGTCTAAATATCCAAGCATAAAATTTTAGCGACTCTGGTCTTATAGCAGACACAGAATTTCCTCCCCATGACACCTAGTTGTGCAGGTATGATAAAAGTACAGACACTTGCAAGCTGTTCCTATAATTGACTCTTACATAACTGTTAAAATAAATGCACCAGTATAACGATACATGACAAACTTGCACATCAAGGCAATGAAATTGCAATGTCCCTTAATTATTCACTCCACGCACATTGTCAATTACTCACCTGCTGTTTCAATAAAGGAGAAATTGAGATTTGGATAGTTTCCTTCTCCGCTTTGGGATCACTCAAAATCTGTGTGAATGAAAGAAAAACCTTTGGCATTATAACAAACCTTTCAGTAACAAGTTGTAATAAATAGCTACAGGAGATATTGTAATCTCTTCCATTCCATCCACAACTAGCCCCTAACAAACAACCCTACTAGTGCCTGAAATACAATATGAATAGTGCAACTTACTCCTTGTCCACATACTGGTGAACTTGTGGATTTAGGACAAATTTGTTTGCCTTTCAGACTCATGCCCTGACACAACAAGCAACCAACAATCCAAAGACATGTCAATTTATGGTCAGTAATTACAGCTTGCACCACACAGAAAGAATACAGACACAGACTATGTATATATATATATATATATATATATATATATATATATATATATATATATATATATATATATATATATATATATATATATACATTGTCAATGCACAGCCTGGAGGTTCTGAAATCCATTGCGAAGAAAACATCTCTGTTCAACGGATTGACTTTTAGTAGAACTTTATGTAATTTACACGAACAGTTGTCATGTAAGCTTTGGCAGTACAATGCTAAATTGATAGTAGATAAGTTAGCTTTGTTTAGCTATGACATGGATTCTTTAAATATAGTTTAAAAAAATTTAAAATTTAAAATTAAAAATATATATATATATATATACATATATATACGTATAAATATATATATATATATATACATATATATATATATATATATATATATATATATATATATATATATATATATATATATATTTGGTGACCATGGTCTTGGCTGTGGTCCTCTTCGGATTAAGCGGCATGATGCCTTATGTGATGTCGTCTTCCACTGGTTGCTCTTAGACAACTCCAATGTACATCGAGAACAATGCTGTTCCTCTCATTCTATGACAAGACCAGGAGACGTTTCCATCCCAACTTTTCCCTAGGCAAGGCTTCCTATTTCAACATTTCCGTGAGAAATTCGTTCACTCCCTCACCTTATTAATGAGACCATAAAAGCTGGTGCTGCTGCTGAGGTTGGGGAAGTGGACAAAGATGAATGCCATCGTGCTAACGTTTCAAGTTATAGCTGTTTATTCTACCCTCTTGTGGTGAAATCATACGGAGTGTGGGTTGCACATAGTCTGGAGATGTTGAGATCAATCGTAAAGAAGTCTCTTCTATCATCTGGCTTGTCTCTGAGCCAAGCTTCCAGGCAATTTCATGAACAGTTATCTGTTCGTTTGTGGCAGTATAACTCAAGAATGATTAGTGACAGATTGGACATCGTGATTGTTGACTATCTACCTAGTTATTGCGATATTGCGACTTAAACTCTTTGTGCTTTCAGCGGATATGTGCTATCTGTATTATATACAAATATTATATATATATATATATATATATATATGTCTCAAGAGGGTGTTTCATGGCATGTAATTGGGCAGATTCCAAATGACACACCAAGAAGCAAAGTACAAGTAATGCTTAGCAACCATGTGCTATACATACATACATAATGGCTATCTCCAAGATTTCCTGCACAAACTGGTTCTAGCACGCTTTTGACTAAATAGTAGGTGCAAAAAAGAAACACATACAAACATGTCTACTATGCTAAGAGCCTGGTCATACTGTGTCGGCAACTGCATTTGCAGTCACATTATGCATGCGCTTAGCTTGTCTCATCTGTTGTCACTGACAGTTGTTATGGCTGTCTTGCAATAGCAGCACGTAGATGTGGAGGCAGGCACCACTGACTACCGTGTTGATGACATCTGATAATTAGTAAATTTGCAGAATGATTAGCCTAGCATTGAGCACAGTTTAGAGAGAAAAGTCAATGATTACCATTAATTGAAAACAGAACGAGCATAGACAACAGAACAAGCCGTAAGACATGCTTCAGATGCTTGCAGATATGCCTTTGTCTGCATTTTCAGTAAAAGCACATGGAAGACAAATGCAAACACAGATGAAGACACAGTGTGACCAGACCCTAAACATGCTTTGCCATTTTCTAATAGTTACAGTTTTTCAAATCCTTGACATAGTCACTGCAAGCACTCGATACGTGCACATTTGCTATTCACCCACATAAACACATATTAATCTTTAATTTGCTAAATACAATGTTTACACATAAAAATTTCAGTGCTATTAAGTTTAGGTGCCCTAGTGTCATGATTGAATACACCTAAATTTAAACTGCCACTAACTTTCTTTTTTATGGTATGTGCAGGACTCAATGGCCAACGAATGAGAGATGAAGCAGCAGCCCATCTAACAGATCAAAGAGAAGTTAAATCGATAAACAATTTGCAAGGACAAACTGGATGGTAGTCAGGCATAAGGCAATATGCCAACAGCATCAGCCAAAGCCATGAAAAGCATATTCGCAATGAATCATAATCACATACTACCAAAGTACTATTAGGAATGCACGTACAAGCCATGCACAATCATCAGCAAGTTAGTTCAGAAACTTTCTTTATGATCCCTTTGCATTGCAGTATTAAGCAATTTACTATACCATACACAGTTTCTTAAAAACAAGATATACTATAGATCCAATCAGCATTTTAACTCAATCTTCCGTTGAATGTCATTTGATCAATGTTAAGGTTAGATGAATCCAGCTTGTTAGTAGTTGCAGTTGCTTGCATTGTATGTGCAAAATCTAGAAATTCTTGCTTGAAATACAATGTATAGCTAAAGAATCAATCAAGAAGAGAGCCAGCTATATAGTGTCCACCTAAGTGCAGTCAGTTTGATAGCAACACTGCCAACAGTTTGGTCTACTAGAATTGTGACGTGACATAAGAAATGGTCTACGAATGTTTCGACTAGTGCAGATTGAATGAAGCAATACCAATTTGATCTATTCAATTTTATTTTTAGTTGTACCTGTTTCAATCAACAGGAAGCTATTTTAGTCATAAGCTAGTCTCCCAAACAATCTAGAAAAAGCCTTTGCAAGTCCTTGCCCTAAAATTACGCCTGTGGTCGCCAAACTTTGAACACGGATTGTACGAAGTGCCAAAGCTAGATGAAGCAGTTAGATTTATAACTAGTAAATAAAGCAGTATTTTACTCGCTTCAGAGGTACGAGCGTATGTGCTTGTAGTTGTGAGTGTGAGTGTGTGTGTGTGTGTGTGTGTGTGTGTGTGTGTGTGTGTGTGTGTGTGTGTGTGCACGCACGTAGACCGACCATTTGACATGCTTGGATGTGGTTTTAATAACTATTTTGTTTACCACCTCATTGTATGTACACATGGCTGGTGTGTATTTTGATGTATTAGTATGTATGACAGATAGACAGACAAACAGAGAAACAAACAAAGACAAATGAGCAGACTCCCAAAAAACAATAGAGATTGACAAAAACAGTACAGCATTATATGTCTAGCGCTTGCCGTACATAGCTACAGATGTATACCTTATAAGCTATCTCTGATCCAGTCACATCACCTGACTTTGACTTTTTGAGACTAAACAAACTCAGATGTGATTGGACAGCACTCGTTCCATCCTTAAACTTTTGGCAAAGAACAATACTTCTGGCACTAGATGAAGGAGTAGATGAGTGACAAGCCTACAGAATAAATCATGTAACTTACTACTATGTCATCAACACTTTGACTTAGCTTACTCGAATCTTATGCAGTATACTTGGTGTTACAGGCTGTTGATCTGCTAGCATTGTTAGATCCATTGACAACAACGACATACAAGTTGCTATACAATCAACAATAAATACCTAGACCACTAGTATGACAACTACACTAATTGCAATACAAGAAAACACAATCTTATACCAACAGAAATACTTTCTAACTCTTAAGATTTAGCGGTAGAGCAGATACAGGGGTCACACAACGACGAAGGTCTCCGCTTTGCTCTATAGGCATTTCTAGTCACTTAAAAGGTCACACACACACACACACACACACACACACACACACACACACACACACACACACACACGCATGCATGCACGCCCGCCCGCCCGCCCACCCACACGCATGCACGCACACACACACACACACACACACACACACACACACACACACACACACACACACACACACACACACACACACACACACATGCACACACAAACCTCCTCCTCCTCCTGTATTGCTTCCATCTGAATGGACACTACCCCTTCAGTGGGGACAAAGACAAAGTCACAAAAAGTCACCTATGCATATCGATGCATATGTGTACTGAATAGCCTCCTTTTCTTCTAAAATATCTCTTACAGGTCTGGCATTCAATGGCTCCAGTTTGCTGATGTTTAGGTTTATGTCTTGCAGCAATGAACTTGTGTCTCTTCAAATCACTGATGAGTCTGAAACATCTGAGGCAGTCACGACAGGCAACAGTTTGTAAATCAACATTGCCAGATGACAATTGACTAGACTCCAGGCAGGCATGGCAATGCTCTCTCCAAGTAGCTCTTGATATAGTGTCAAGATCCAGCGTTGTCTTTTTGAGATATGATTTTCCCACTGTGTTGTGATAGAGATCTGAAGACATGACCAAAGGCATCTACGATAAGAGTTCAATTTCTGAAGATGTTTCTTCAAAGAGGTCCACGTTTCAGAGCCATATAATAGTACAAAGAGCACACACAAGCATTTTTTTGCGTTTTGTCAATATAGTCAGATTTTTATCCTTAAACACAACTTATGCAAAGCTCCAAATGATTTAGATGCTTTTGTAATTCTGCAATCAATATCCAAGTCTAATCTCCCTGAAGCTTCAATTGTGGATCCAAGATACGTGAAATTTCGCACATATTCAATGTTACCATGCTCACTTTGTATGGGAGTGCAATCTTTGGAACATACCTCCCCTCCTGCATGCATCACCTTAGTTTCAAAATACCCAGTGATGAACCAAAACCTTGACTTGCCTTCAAATATTCAGTCACCGCTCTCATAGCCCCTGATCTAGTTGTTGACAGCAGGGCAGCATCATCTGCATATTGACAGTCAGTTAGCAGCATTTCAACAGAATTGCGTGTGTATCTCCAAAAAAGCTTTCTGTCATACTTGATCATTTACACTTACACTAGGATCCTGTACTCTTGTAATCTAGCGTTCCATTACAAGATATGCATATAGATTAAATAGCACAGAAACCATGCAGCAGTCTTGCTGTAGTCTGTTACCAACACTAATTGGCTCAAGCAAGGTTCCATTCAGTTGATCTGAGCCGTCATTTCCATCATGGAATGATCTGATGATGTCGATGGTGTGGTCTGGAACTCCAAGTTTCTTTAATGTTAACCACATGGCAGAGCGTGGAACAGTGTCATAAGCCTTTTTAAATCTACAAAGCTAAAGAAGGTGTTTGCGTTATGTTTCCAGGACTCTTCAAGAAGTTGATGCACTGTGAAATCATACCTGTGCAGCTCCTGGAGCTCCTGAAACCACATTGTGACTCTGGTAGTACTTCCTCAGCAAGATTTTTGTGATCTTGTTCGGTGATGGAGGCTACAATGTTTCCAACCATGTCCAGCAAAGCAATGCCTCTCCAAGTGTCACAGCTTGTGAGGTTGCCTTTCTTTGAAATAGGGACCAGCACAAAATTTGCACAATCTTTAGAAACAGATCCTCTCTTTCCACACTGAGTAAACTAAATCGACTAGTTGAGTCATGAAAATTATCAGCACAAGCAACTTTTATCATTTCTGGCACACACACACACACACACACACACACACACACACACACACACACACGCATGCACACACACACACACACACACACACACACACACACACACACACACACACACACACACACACACACACACCATCCACCGCCCATCTATAAAGATGATGGCATCCAGCAAAAAGAGCCAAACAATACTACAAATGTCAAGTGTTTAAGATAAAAGATGCAAAGTGCAGACTAGGCCCACTTGATCTCTGATCTCACTATGATGTTGAGACTTCGACGATGCTAATGTCCCTGTTTTGTCATCACTGCTTTTGGTCTTGTTGCATTGTCCTTGCTTTCGTCTTCCACTGGATTCTCCGTGCAATGTACAGCTTTCCCCAACCAGCTTGACAGTGACTGGTATGGAAATGTCGCAAAAAAACTTACAAGCACTCACTGTTGCACAGCAAAAAGAGTCCACTGGGGGTGCTCCGCATGAGTACAGAAGACATGTTGCTGCATGGCGCCTCATGTTGCTTGGTGTGTGGACTTCTAAAGACTCCTGGTGTAAACTGATGAAACAATGTCAAATAAAAGTTACAGAAGTGAGATGGAACGCGAATATCAAGCATAACAAGGACTGTCACGTAGTCCAACGTAGTCCATGTGCAGCCATCATACATTCGGAAACATACGCACGCACACATGCACACACACACACATGCACGCACGCACACACACACACACACACACACACACACACACACACACACACACACAATGGACAATGGACAAATTTTAAGCCCTCAACGTCTTTCGACATCGACCTTGAGGTCAGTTGCAGAGATAGCTCCCCTGCCTCTAGAGACAGGGCCTCCATGCGCTACGTGGAGTCTTGGGGCCAACGCTACAATCCACCTGGAGCTTGGCCAGAGTCATCCAGGGGCACTGACAATGGCGCAGCTCTGGGACTGGACACCAAGGCCCACACGTATCCGTCTGCTGCATGATGTTACTGCCAAGCCAGCGGTCTTGTCCAACCCTGTCAATGACCAGGTACTCATTTATACTCCTGAGTCGAGAGAAGCAAGTGTGGGTGAGTTCCTTGCTCAAGGAAACTGCGACAGTGTCGCCTCCACCAGGATCGAACCTTCAACCCTCATCACGGAATACAAGATCCTGGATGTCATCACCAACGCTCTAACATCTGCTCCACCACACACCACTCCCCCCTCCCCCCCCCACACACACACAGACAGACACACACACGTGCACGCGTGCACACACACACACACACACACACACACACACACACACACACACACAACTAAACTACACGGGTTACGCCCCCAGCTAACAGCTGGGCTCCAGTGCGCTACTCAGGAGAACTTTATGCCTGCGCTAGCAATCTCCTGGAGCCAAACCAGACACTCACAGGAGCACCGGCCTGTGAAGCCAACTGAGGCATGAGCACCCGAAGTCTCACCTGGACCCCAGTAGCTTATGTCATGTCACAGCCAATGGCCGCTTAGTCCCCAGTTAAAGACCAGGTACTCATCTATACTCCTCAGTCGAGAGAGGCAATTGTGTGTGTGAGTTTCTTGCCCAAGGAAATTATGCCATAGCTCGCCATCACTGTCAATTGAACTTGCAACCCTGCAAGCTAGGTCCCGGATGTACACAATCTATTGGATGACTCTATAACCAACTGAGCTACAACACACACACACACACACACACACACACACACACACACACACACACACACACACACACACACACACACACACACACACACACACACTTGATGACATGACATAATTAGTCAAGAAATCAAAGCCACTACAAAGCTATTCTTGCTTGCAATACGACTGTTGCAAAAGCATAGAACCTTGTAGCCAAATTAAGATAATACCCAAAAAGAGATATGTCTGTGGTTGGGGGGGGGGGGGGGAGAAACTAAAATGTAGATTGACTGCCATTGACCAATTGCATTCTGTGCATACTAAGTTATGCAAGAGTGGGCCCAATCTTGCCCATCCTTGTCATACGATTGAGAAGTGGAAATGACAAGGGCAAAGCGAGACTGGGTCAAGTCTAACGTTATGATACGTTACAATACACTATGTTGGGTAAATAGGTATTGTGAACTGGCCTTTAGTTTACAAATTTGTACATCCCATTAAACCATTCATGAGCTGTGGGCAATAAGCAGTTTATAAACATGATCAATGATGTTCTAAGTAATAAACATAACTACTCTGTAATAGCAGTGATGCAATCGAATCAGATACAGTCTGTAACATGTACTGTACTTGATTTATGGTAAACAACTCGGTTCTGCAGGTGTCAGTGATGCAAGTACAACAAAACATACGACTTAATTTAGAAATTGATACACAGACCTCTACAAAAGTTGTGCACTGTGGCATAGCTAATGTGACCTTCATATCTGATATAAATTGCACATTTTTGCTGTTGTGTCACTGTTCATTGGCTGCAAAAGAGTAACATTCCTAAAGTTTGCACTGACTACATTCCATCACTAACTATTTGTGCCTTCTTTAAACCATTACGAGACATTATTGGATTGCCACAGCTAGATAATTGTGGTCTCCTTACCTCTTCTTGTAGCCTTTTCTTCCCTTGCTGATGCTTGCACTGGCGTATTAGTAATGTCACTCATTCTTTTTGATGATGACAATGGGCAAGCAATGCGTCTCACTAGATTAGCCTTCTTCTCACATGCTGATGACACCTTTGGCAATACGTGAACATTTTCAGTTATCTCTTTTCCCTTCTTCGACAACTTCTTTGCAACATTTAGTTTATGTTTCTTTGTTGCTCTGGTTCTGCAAAAAATTACATGTCCAAGAGTATGCATGCAAACACACAAACACAACAACTGACAACTGCAATCACATTTATAAGTTTGCTGTTCTTTCTGTCAATAAATGGTATAGATAAACAGAGAGATTACACACAGCTACACTGATGAGTCAAAAGCTGTAAATTTATTTGTAGTAAGAACGTACCTGACTCAATACGATTCAGAAGAGTTTGCAGTTAGCACTTAGCACTTGTGAATTTCATTATTGTAAAAACTATGGCATTGGTACACAAATCCAAATAATAGACCTACATTTGGGTATTCAATTTTGGATTTGAAATGCAAGAGTCAGATGGCCCTCTTTAAAGATCCCTGTGGATCTCCAACATAACTCCAAGTGTTTACAAGTTAAATTAACATAACTACACTGCAACAGAATACAAGAAGCAAGAAATGAAAAAGAGATGCTACTATGAGAATCTACTATCTGCATAATATAGTTAGTCGTAAACCACGTAGAATAGTAGGGTGTTGACACTTCAAACACTGCAGAAATCTCCTGAAGTTGTTGAGAAAATAATCACACACACACGTCCACGTGCACGCATAGACACATGCGCACGCACACACACACACACACACACACACACACACAATGAATATCATAATAATAATTTATTTTATCACACCAAATCTAATGTAGTTCCCTCATAGGGACAACATAAAACACACACACACACACACACACACACACACACACACACACACACACACACACACACACACACACACACAATGGATATATTATTATCACACCAAATCTGGTGTAGTTCCCTCATAGGGACAACATAACACACACACACACACACACACACACACACGTGCACACACACACACACACACGTGCACACACACACACACACACACACACACACACACACACGTGCACACACACACACACACACACACACACACACACACACGCACACACACAGCAACCATGGGGATGGGGTATTAATTGTGTCAGTACGGTATATATAATTTTACTATAAAATTTTTTTATTTATCAATTATATACAAGTTTATACAATTGGAAATATAATTAGACATAATAACTATACATGCACATTCGTACAAATAAATCTCTCCTATTTTTGATATCCCAAAGGTGTCTCTTGGCCTGGTTGTTGATGTTTCTAATTTCACTCTTTGATAACCCTGGTGGAAAGCTCTGTGTCAGGAGATAAGTTACAAGATTCTGGCATCTCTCTGCAGAGACATGACAAAGTCTGGCTTCCCTAGCTGCAATTGTATTTTGCTTCAGATCATCTATCCATGGTCTTCACAAGTGAGTAGACACAGCTATTGTCTATCCAAGAAACTAAAAACCTCAATATAATAATACCTAAATGTGTGAACAATCTCTGCACGCCCGATGTAGACTTACGCGCGCAAATAGTTGCTGAGCATGCGCAGACTATAAAATACAATCTCAGATCGGTGACAATCTCAGCACGCTACACGGGGCCATAGCCCATCATTTGTAGGCGTGGTCATAAAATTGTGAGACTGTAAATACGCGAAAGGACCAAAGCTGTATACACCACTACCTTTTTTCCAGTCTGGGTCTGCCACGGATTCTACCATATCAGTCAATTAGAAGCCAACAAAGTGGGCGTGTATATAGAGTGGGCGTGTCTTGTAGCCACCATTTCTAGAGCCTACGCTTCGCCACTGTTTAACTTCTTGGCTATTCTGTCTAGACTTTCTTCCACCTTGGTATCCCAAAACCAAAAGGTTCAAACACCAACTAGTAATTTATACAGGTTGTTAGAGCTAGTTTCTGACTATGATTAATGTTGCTCATATTTCTAGACCTTCTCTTTTCTCTCACCTCAGCTGCATATCCTGATGCTAAAGATGTACTTGTAGAATGTCACTGCGATTATACGCAGCAATATCTGGGTGGTTTCAAAGTTGGCACAATAGTATTACGCCTCCATACTGGTCCCCACCATATTTACACGTTAGTATCTAAGATAACCATGTTCAGTCACACTTGCTTCCCAGGCGTGCACACTGTGTGATGACTTGTGAAAACGGAAAAATACCCTATCTCAAGAACAAAGTCAGCTGAAATTTTGAAGGTTTCATGACAAACTTTGGTGTTGAAGGCGTCGCTTGCAACCACGCATGCATGAACCAGCTCCACGTGCACACCTTGACATAGGACAGACAGAAAAAGAGACAGGCAAGCAGAGAGATTTTCATACTTTGAATCCAACTGTAAAAGTGATGTGGCTGAACACATGTCCACAGACAGACAGATAGACAGACAGACAGATAGACAGACAGGCAGACAGACAGACAGACAGGAAGACGGCGGGCAAACAGGAAACAGATACGTTAAATTATTAATTAATAATTAAATATAGTTTAGTATCATTGGCCGCATTGACCGAGTAGACAGGCTACGCTAGCAGCCAAAGCTAGCGTCCGATCAATTCGTCTACCTATAAAATTCCTAATATCGGCATAGGACTTCAGCTGCAAGTGGTAGACCTACTATAGGTAGATAGGCTAGTCCTAGCTGAGAGCGCTAGCTACCAACTGCAACCACTACATAAATAACAATTGCTCGACGTTCCGAACACATCTGACTAACCTTCTGGTACGTCTCATAACGACGAGACAACAATGACGCAACAAATCAAGTTCAGACACTCACCTTTCTGAGTTTCAGTCAGCTTGACCTGCTGCCCATTAGGGATCAGGCATGCGCAAACCCCGCGTTTCTACCCAAGGCCCGCATATCCGGGATGGCCTCGGTAGCCAGCCCTCTTGCGCGCCCGGGGCCCACGTTGTCTTCCCTCGCATGCATGAGCGCAGAAATTACCTCGAAATGCTTGCACGCATGCGAAACCGAAGACGGATGTGTTTAGAATATCGAACTCTTAGAGTCGCGCGCAATGATGGCGAACAGCTTCTACGTTCATTCAGGTGATGTTTTTTGTCCGCTTTTTTCGACCTAGATATCAGTCCTGGCTGTCGTGTGTCTGCACCCTTAATTTTCTGCTACAGCTCGAATGCACCGAGCACAGCTACAGATCTGCGAAAATAGAAATTTCCAAAATAAGCTGCAACTTCTCCTGCAGTCCTCGCTACGCAAACACTGTAATTACACAGCCTGACTGCAGTACAACTAGACATCGAGGAACGACATTCACTAGACTCGACACTCGCCACAAAACAAGGTCTAGAATCGTCTAGTTGGATCACTTGACTTTCGGTCTAGATCTACAGACTTGGACAAAATTATAGGGACACCCCGCTGTGGGTATGTAGTAACACAATAATTAGGTCACAACTATCAATATTGTTAAGAACCTAATGGTTACCGCGTTGATTGTTAGGTTTCTTGAGAATACTGTAGACCCTAAATTGTTATTTCACGTTTCGCATTGCGGAAAACGAGAGCTAAAAGTGTATGACGTCATGCCTGCGTAAGCGTCGTAAGTTAGTTAGACTCTCTGATTTTGTTTAGTGGCTTTTAAAAAAGCCGGTTTTAATAACGCGAAGGAAAATTGAAGCCCTTCACCAGTTCCTCAGTACCGAGTGTTCCCGCCTCTCGCCCTCCTGATTGCGTCCAGACGTCGCGGAACACTTTCTGCCAAGTTCTGGACACGAGCGGCTGGAATCTGCTGCCACGCCTCTTGTAGAGCATTCCAGAGCTCAGCTGCAGTTCTCGGTTCTCGACGGTTGGCAGCAGTTTTGACTTCATGCCACAAGTTCTCGATTGGATTCGCATCAGGCGATTTTGGCGGCCAGTCCAACAGTGTGACGTCATGCTGGCGTAGCCATTGTCTTGTTGACCGAGACGTGTGGATTGGCGCGTTGTCCTGCTGGAAGACAAAGTCGTCTCCTATCAGTGCCGCTGCGTCTGTAAGCATGTGCTCCTCCAGAACCTGTTGGTACGCCGTGCTGTCCAAAAGACCTTCCAGTTTCACCAGAGACACCAAACCATGCCAACACATCCATCCCCACACCATCACACTAGCCGCGTGCTGGAACGTACGATCACAACATTCAGGGAGAAATTCCTCACCTTTGCGACGCCAAACGTACAGAGCACCATCGTTTCCTATACTGACTTTGACTCATCTGTAAAAAGAACAGATTTCCAGTCATCCAAAGTCCATTGTGTGTGAGTGGTTGCCCATCCCAGTCGCAAACGCCGATGGTTTTCTGTTAGCAGTGGGTTTTTTTCTAGGCCTCCGAGCGTTGACTCCTGTCTCACTGAGACGACGACAGACTGTTCTACTTGACACCTGCTTGCCGGTTTCATCAGCCAGCTGATACGAGAGCAGTCGTGATGGTGCTCGTCGGTTTTGCAGTGCCATTCTCTTCAGTCGATGATCTTCCTGGATTGTCGTTGCCTTCCCACGTCCAGGTCGTTTTTCATAATCGCTGCTGCCATGGGAAAGCCGTTGCAGGCACTGATGAACCGAATTTCTGGAGCGGCGGACAAAAGCTGCGATCTGACGCACAGAATGGCCAACTGAGTGAAGGGCTTCAATTTTTCCTGGCGTATTTGGACACAACTGTTTGCCTCGAGACATCGCTGCAACTCGTGAAATATTGCACGGAACAAGACTCTGCAACTGCGTGCAGCTGAACGTTCAAACTAACTTATCGCCTAAGTTTGGCGGTCTCAAGGGCAGCGGTTTTAGTGCAGCTGACATTTTGGCGGTAGCAGTTTGAGATTTTGCTACGTAAAACGTAGACCGGAAGTGGCATGTCAATGTTCTTCTGTTGCTATAACTTTTTTAGTTTTTGTCTTACCGGGATTTTTTTGTAATTAATTAGTGTTGCATGATTTTTGAATACGTTGAAGTTTGTTTATTGATTAAAATGACAAAACAATTCAAATTGTGATGACATGCGCGAAATCAATGCGCAAAAACAGATGATTCGCCTTTTTTCATAATGTTGATAAGAGGACCCACAAAATTGCTTTCACTCTCTACTACATAGCATCCTTAGATTGTATGCCAAGAATGAGCATCCAAGAGCGATGAACGTGTACAAAGACAAGAAAAGTAGGAATGGCCGTCTTCCTTCTTCAAAGCAAACTAGATGCGCAGTAGGTAGTAAGTACAGCTGCAGTCTTGAACTCAAGCTATGTTACATACTAACAATGGCGCAATCCATGAAAAAAGAAATTCGAAAAACATTTGGTTTTGCTAGAGAAAAATTCAGTGCCAAAGTTAGACTAGACACAAAAATGCCATGTGTCCCTATAATTTTGTCCAAGTCTGTATGGCTTCATCCACGCATGGAAGCTGTTTTGCTATCCGATCAACGGTTGCGTGCGACATTACCGGCTTGACATTCACAACGTCGGTTCCGCATGCGTGCAGACATTACGCCGATGCGCGCATGTGTTATGAGGAATTCAGTCGGTGGTAACGCGCTAAAAAGAGTCTTTCTAGCAAATTATCTGATAAAAAGACTCTTTTTAACACGGACTGAATTCCTCACAGCATACTATGAAGAATTCAGTCGGTGTTAAAAAGAGTATTTTAGCAGCTACTTTGCTAAAAAGACTCTTTTTAACGCGTTAAAAAGAGTGTTCTAACAATATACGTGTTAAAAAGACTCTTTTTAATTAACACCGACTGAATTCCTCATAGCTTGTGCTAGATTCAGTCTGGCGTTGAAAGACCCTGTTAGATTCAGTCTGGCGTTAATAGAACAATGTACAATAATTTCCTCTATCACTTGATTAGGTGTGAACTTTTTTAACACGCAATCCACACGCTCAGACTTTTTAACACGCAAACCAGCAATTGTGCATGTGCCAGGTCATTACCTAATTAATTACCTATAGCCTGTTATACTGTTATTTTTTGTCATCATGCTGTTTTGGCTCTATTGGGAGCACTAATTAATAAAGAATTAAGACTAAAAAATTCAGTTATACATCAATTGAAGACGTATAACATATATCCGATTGTATAGCCCAGATGCATAATATATGCATGATATACTCATTTAATTAATTAACAAAATCCAATTCACATCCTTCAAGGAACAAATCAGAAATAGGAAGATGAAACATTCTTCTACATACACCAGATATAAATCTCATACACCTATCTAGATATGAGATTTTGTGGTTCAATCAAATCATGGAATTCGATCTGCAAATGCAAAACACGTATCTATGAAAGAAATACTGCATTCCACTTGATCGAAACTCTTCAGTATTGTCTCTATCAATATTCAATTCTACTAAGTGGGATTCCTAGGGTTCTCCGCTCTCTGCTCCAAACAAACAAGTTAGACAGTGGGCGGGTAGGCAAGTCCATTTGACACGCAAACCTACACAAGCAATCTGAAATATGGTCTGGAGCTTCCTGATCCTGTCGCAGTAACCAACACAAAGCAGGAAGCGTATAGAGTCCCGTATCTGGTTTCGGATAATGGCTACATGCATTCGGACGCGAGATCTTGGTCCAACGCAATTGTCTAAGGATGAAATATAGGGCAACGTTGAGACGTTAGGTAACTATTCTGGATCCGTGATAATCAATGGATTTGGTTCGTTCTAGCGAGAACGAGAATCGACTAAACGTAAACCACGCCCTTCCTCCCGACCCGGACAAATACCTCTAGTTTCGGATAGCCTCTCGTGTAGAGCTACCAAAGCACAGACACAAACCGAATCTATTTGTTGCAGTAGCCTAACATCTCATCTTCCAAACAATCGTATGGACAGCGTCGTCGTGTTGCGTGCGTAGCCGTGGTAGTCGTTAGAGTTGAGTGAAGTCACGCCCTCTAGTTTCGGATGTCCGAAACACGCTAGATCGTCATTTTATGAACAAATTTAGACACTCTGTAA
The DNA here is from genome assembly GCF_963422355.1 of Corticium candelabrum. Taxonomy (NCBI): domain Eukaryota; kingdom Metazoa; phylum Porifera; class Homoscleromorpha; order Homosclerophorida; family Plakinidae; genus Corticium; species Corticium candelabrum. The sequence continues at coordinate 757,658 of NC_085102.1, read as the reverse complement.
AGATTTTGAGCATTTTGAGCATAGAATCTCGACGTCCAGTGCTAAAATCAACTTCTAAGACATGTTTCTACGTATTTCTAGCCAATTTCTCATCACTCTCTGCAGCGTAGAGATCGTACGGTGCCGTTTGAACATCTAGGGACCACAATTTCCCTATGTAGCAGTATCTTACAGGCTTGCTACGCAATCTAGAGTAAAAAAGGTTCGACTTGCACAATCAAAAGTAGGGTATTCCCCTCTGATAGTGTATTCCTTTTCTAATGCTATAGAATTAATTTGTTCTACTTTTTATACCGCATTTCCTCTAAACAAGCGTTCCTGGCCTCTCTTTTGCTTCAGTAATAACATGCGGCTGGTCTAAGCCGATTTTGTAATTGGCGCTACATTGGTCTGAAAATCCGAGGCTAGGTATGTCTACAGTATGAATCTAAACCAGCCGCATGTTACTCCTGTTTGTTACTGAAGCAAAAGAGAGATCAGGTCCTGAGGAACGTTCGTTTATTGGAAATGTCGTATGAAAAGTTGAACAAATTAGTGCTACCATCTCATGCGAAAAGGAAACTAGATATCTACTATCAGAGGGAAATATCCCACTTATGATTGTGCAAGTCAAACCTTTTTTACTCTAGATTGCGTAGCAAGCCTGTAAGATACTGCTACATAGGGAAATTGTGGTCCCTAGATGTTCAAACGGCACCGTACGATCTCTACGCTGCAGAGAGTGATGAGAAATTGGCTAGAAATACGTAGAAACATGTCTTAGAAGTTGATTTTAGCACTAGACGTCGAGATTCTATGCTCAAAATGCTCAAAATCTTTACAGAGTGTCTAAATTTGCTCGTAAGATGACGATCTAGCGTGTTTCGGACATCCGAAACTAGAGGGCGTGACTTCACTCAACTCTAACGACTACCACGGCTACGCACGCAACACGACGACGCTGTCCATACGATTGTTTGGAAGATGAGATGTTAGGCTACTGCAACAAATAGATTCGGTTTGTGTCTGTGCTTTGGTAGCTCTACACGAGAGGCTATCCGAAACTAGAGGTATTTGTCCGGGTCGGGGAGGAAGGGCGTGGTTTACGTTTAGTCGATTCTCGTTCTCGCTAGAACGAACCAAATCCATTGATTATCACGGATCCAGAATAGTTACCTAACGTCTCAACGTTGCCCTATATTTCATCCTTAGACAATTGCGTTGGACCAAGATCTCGCGTCCGAATGTAGCCATTATCCGAAACCAGATACGGGACTCTACTACGTTGATGCGTCGATGGATCTTGTGAAGTAGATTGTGTAGTTGACTAGATCAGCTAGCTATAGCTGGTTCACGAATGGAACTCGTAAAGCTAAAACAGGACATGCATCTTACCCTACGAAGCAATGAGAGCGGATGTCTGTTGGTTACAGTTCAACGATGAAGCGGCCATTTTGCTTAACGTCTAACGCGCGCTATCTGACTAAATTTAACAGTGCACATTGTTAAAAACAGTCGGGGCAAATGATACGCGTGTTAAAAAAAGTCTAGACGTAACCAAGTGATTGAAGACACTATTATACATTGTTCTTTCAACGCCAGACTGAATTTAACAGAGTCTTTTTAACGTCCGACTGAATTTAACGACTGAATTTAACACGGATACTCTTTTTAACACCCACTGAATTTAACACGACACATGCGAAGACAACGCGCGCATGCTTCTCCGGGCGCGCAAGAGGGCCTGGGTACGAGGCTAGTATTTTCTCAGAGCCGTATAGACCGCCATCACCACTACGTACCCTCACCACTACGTACCGTCACCACTACGTACCGTCACCACTACGTACTACCACCCTAAGGTAGTGGTGATGGATTGCATCCGGGGCTGCAATCCACCTGGGGCGAGGCTGGTATTTTCGTTGCTCCGCGATAAGCTACTGCTTTACGACGAGAACCCTTTAGCAAACAACAAAGGAATACTTTCTTTATTAAGCCCCATTGGTTCTCAACACAATTTTGAAGAAACAGCGTACGGGTGCGTGTTTAGAACGTAGGAGCATGCGCAGACTGCATGCGTGAGAGCGTTTTGGTACCAGGCAAAGGTTCTTGTGACACATAAAAGATGGATTCGTCTGGAGGAGGTGGGATGCATCTACTACTAAAAAGCAGTATAAAAGCAGAATAGGCGATATCGACCAAATCGCGAATGCACATGCGACAGTCAGACGTTCGGCGAACGGTTTGAACGGTATGGAAATTCGCGTTTATGAATCGTCTGAGATTCCGTTATGTTGGATGGAAGTGTCATGCATGTAGACATAAATATATCTAAATATCTATACACTAGCCCATCATCCCGTTCTCCAGGCTAGAACTACTAATATTACTAATTAATAAAGTAATTAGTTTACGTTGTATGCAAATTTCTGTTGTTGCATGAGTTCACATGCATTTTTCCTCTGTTCTGAAAAATTGGCAGTCAGATGGAATTCTCATTCAAAGTTATATCCGGTTCACCTAGATCCCCTCTGAGAAATTAGCAAGAATCGAGTATCCCAATGTATGCAAATTTATATGTTGTTGTATGAGTATCCCGTTCTAATTTATTATGAAGTGTATCTCTGAAAAATGATCAGCTGGACAGAATTCTCATGAAGAATTTTGTTCAGAGTTATATCCTGGTCAATGGTATCCCGTTTTATTACTTCGAAGACGTTGCTGCCATTATGAGGAACAGGTGTATTGAACTTGGCATCTATTTGATGCGAATCCCATTTGGAAATATATCCGAGCAGCATGAGCTTGGAAGTCACGTGCGGGTATGTACTCACCCGGATAATTCATTCCCTGTCTACATAGAAAGTCACGACTCGTGCTGACTCTCGCCATTTTGACAGCCCCACTGAACGTCGTCAGTTTGAAGACATTGCTAGCGTTGCGGGGAACAGGTGTATCGAACGTGGCAGCTCTTCGACAGGCGTAGATGGGCAAACGACTGTGAGCATTTTTTTCAAGACCCGGATATGAGCAATAATATCTTCTCTTTCCCTGAGGTTGCCCGCAATAAATGACACGCTCCATACGTATCGTCCGACGTTGGCAATGTGCAGTTTAATTTGGTGAACATCCGATACGCTGTTACAGAGATATTCGTGCGCGAGCGGAGACGGGTTGGAGGCGGGTTCCATTTGCTGGCAATCACGTCGTTGTAGGAGAAATCCAAAATACGACGACAGCTTCACTTTCGGACCTCTATGGATGTGGCGTGTGCGAGCCAAATTCGGCAGACATCAGACTCGGGCAGCGGAGATATGCGCGTACTCACATACAGACAGACAGACAGACAGACAGACAGCTCTCCTTTATATGTATATATCTGTATACCGGTGTAGCCACCACTATGCATGTATTAGACATATCGCGAGAGATGTGCACTGTATAGAATATTTGACAAATTAGAACTTTTCGACCCATAGGTCTTCATCAACTGAAAAATGATAACGTTTATCAATTAACTATGTTGCGCTTTACATTATCACATATTGTTTATAGATGATCTTTGACCTCCCAAGAGCATTTGTCTTGAAGAGGACAACCAGCAGCTTTGACTGATTTTATCACATTAAATGATAAAAGCAGGTTAAATTAAAGCACAAATTCCTCAATTTGAATTTGCATATTGTTCAAATCGTTTGCCAATGGTCTGACTATTAGTGAATTGTCTGGCTTGTATGTGCATGGATTCTCAAATGATCTAGATTGGATTCTCAAATGGTCTAGCCCATTTGCGAATGGTCCAGATTTGGATTTGGTTCATATCAGTATGTACCTAGTCTAGGTCATTGTTGTGACATTGTGTGTTTACAATTAATGCAGTAATCGATTTTGTTGAGGCGGCTGCTGACGGTGTTATTGCACAATTCAGTGATGATCCGGCTGAGGACTATGTTGTTGTAGAAGAGGTAGAACATGGTTTGTTGTGGCTTTATTCTCAACCAGGGTGGATACAAATGGCAACAGGAGGTGCAACTGGATGGTAAAGATTTGCCGAGATTTATTGTACAGTAGACCCTCAATTATCTGACCTTTTGCATATCCGACCGTGTTCATGAAACTGAAGTGACGTCACAAATCCGTTTGTGCAGGCGCAGTGACAACATGCAGTGGTGGTGACAAAAGATACGAATGCTTTTTAGGATTAGTTTGGTGATTGTAGTTTGCATATTACATCTTTGTGCAATCATATTATCACTACTAGTCTAGCATATTGTACATGTTTCAGAGTTCAGACTACGTACCTACTGGGATTCAAAAAGCGGACTGGAGCTCCGAGATACGGTTGATACTCCAACGCTTTGATTATCCATTCCTTTCATTATTGTGACTCGATTTCCTTCATGGCTTGGCCAAAGGGGTCAGATAAACGAGGGTCTACGGTAGCATATTTTTGTATTTTGTAATTTTGTGATTAACATGTGTTGTACTAAGTCCTCACATATTCGGACATTAAATAATTATTGTCGGCCAGAAAACCCATCCACTTCAATGCAGAGGAAATGTGAAATACTGACTTTGTTTACACTCTATATGTGTGCGTTTATACATATATAACTATAGCCAAAATTTAGTACTGGCTATTTTCTTAAGGGCACACTGACCAGTTTAGCACAACATGCTCTACCTCATGTAGAAAATGGGTCTTGTGTGCTGCTTGCACTGTATACTGCTAATGCTCTGGTCGAGCCTTGTTTTTGCTTATGTCTTGTTTGCTGCTGGAGTAATTAGATGGCGTATCCCAAAGACATCAATGATCTAAGCAATCATGCAGGTATTGTCTTGTTACAGTTTCTGTGAGATGTGGTGCAAATAGAAATCAGTTGGCTAATCTAGAACTGTAGAAATTGAGTAGGGAGTTGTAAAATTGCATTTGCATTGCCACCTAGTGGTATTCTTATTATAGTCAGAATTGGCCTAGTCCAGATATGGTACTTCATTGGTGGGAACCAGAGCGGCAAGAATACGTAGCATATTGTATTCGCCCATAATAACGCCCTGGTCGTATAGAAAAGAAACACTTTTTTTCTGGGCATATACTAGGGCATAAGCGTTATTTTGGTCATAGGCGTATACACAGTCACAGAATGCTGTTGTTTAGCCAGTCATCATCTAAATACTTGAAGACAAATGCTTGCAATTATCCTACACGCAGAAACTAAACACTATACACACATGGTCAGCCTGAGGCCTGTCAAGAGCATCAGGGTTGGTAATTGAAACGAAGACATGAGTCTAGCGGTAACCACTTTCACTCAACACTGACACAAGCTCATTAAATGCACACAGACAGAGACGAATGTTCTGCGGACCCCATTTTGTTTTGTCTGCGCATGTGTATCTTGGGCTTATACTTGGGCATGGGCATATAGTTGGGCATCAGCATTTTTCGGGCTGAAAGTTCTGACCTGTTGCACATGGGCGTATATACAGGCATGGGCATTATTTCGGTATGGGTGTTATTACGGGTGAAACAGTATGTTATAAGGTTTTGTCTAGAGGCGACTCTGTAATGCCAAATTTGCTTTTGCTTTTCATTCTTGGGGCTAAATTGGCTATCAGAAGTGCAGCAAGGCTTCAAGCTTCACAGGTAGCGTTTGTTGCATGGCTCATTCAGGTATTAGGATAGCAGGCTTTGTGCAATGGTAGTTAGTGCAATTACTTATTGTTTAACAAAATAACTTGGCAACCACAAACACCCATGTGATTGCCACTAAAGAAATCATAGTGGCCACGCAGACTAGGAAGGTTGCTGGGCACATGAGTAAGGGCATGTTTTGGAACGAAATGTTGTTAATACCAAAGTACCTGTAGCTAGAAATAGGCACAATGCTTCCAAGTGAAGGTGTGTTGCATTATGGTTCCTACCAGCACGCCCCTAACATCCTGTATCTGGAAAAAGGTCAGCTGCTGCTTAGTGACATGCATACACAATGCTCAAAGTAGTTTTCTAGTTGGTTGGACATATGTCCATCCAAACATAAGATTGTTTAGTGTATTGCACGTCTAGTTAGTGTTGAGTAGTAAAGGGGGTAGCCTACAGGTATTTAGCATTGACTGTTGTGATTACTACTCACTCATGCATTCTTTGCTGTTCTGTTCACTACTAAGCTAAAATAGAGTATCTGAAGGAACTCACTGTCTAAAGGACCCAAGAGCATAACAAGTGGCAACAAGGCCGGGATAGTACCTATGTTTGACCATGTCTACAGAGGTACGGTTTGGTGTAGGCCGGATTGAAGAGTTTGATAGTAATAAGGATTACTGGATCGATACAAGGAGTTGCTTTATCAATACTTTAAGGCAAATAGTCTTTGCAAGGAGAAGCAAAAAGAACAGAAAGTAGCGGTATTTCTCACGGTCATCAGAGGTTCAGCTGTTATGAAGCTTAATGGCTCCAGACCTGCCTGCTAGCAAGTCATATGAGGAGTTGATGGTAGCCCTGGCCAAGCACTTAGCGCTGAAGCCACTGGTGATCACAGAGCAATTCAAGCTACGTCAACAAAATCAAAGCGAAGGTGAGTCAATCTCACAGTACTATATAGCAGAATTACGACGTTTAGCAGAGCATTGCAAGTTTGAGGACAAGTTGGATGATCAGCTACGGGACCAGTTTGTTGCTGGGTTGCAGAGTGTAACCACACAGAACAAGTTACTCGGAGAATCAAACTTGACATTGAAGAAAGCCGTCAAGGTTGTTATGTCAATGGAAGTCACTGATATCCATGCTCAGCGATTGCGAGGTACTGCATAACCAGTTATTTCTGCGATCATGACATTTCTGCGAATTCTGTAAAGAAATCACGCAACGCACAAACAAAATTCGCATATATTTAGCCGTATCCTCAGAGTCCCAGGAAGTCATTATCGCTACATATTTGTGACACTGTGTGTACCAGTAACTGTCTTTCTGGTTGAAACACATAAATTTAAGACTGCAGAAATAACCAGTTATATGGTATTTTCGTTCCAGTAAGAGATGAGTCGGAAGGATCTGTTCCATTTGTGAGAAGGAACAAGTTGCAAAGGCAAAGGGACAGACAGCGGCTTGTCAGATGCCAGAGGTGTGTTATCGTTGTGGCAAGAAAGGACACCTTGCAAAAGCGTGTGGGCACAAGGATAAAGAATGTCACAAGTGGAAGATAATTGGACACATCACGTCTGCATGCATGAGCAGTGCAAAGATAAGCAGTAAGCCCAGGAAAGTGCCCTCGAAAGCTCATCATGTAGAGCAATCAAGCAAAGCAGCGGAGGAATTTTCAACAGTTTAAGTTGAACAGCCAGACGGCGCCACGCTTATTGATTACGGTTTCTGTGAATCACACACTACTGAGTATGGAAGTTGAAACAGGCGCAGCTGTGTTGCTAGTTTCAAGATGGGAGGAAAACTGGACAAGCCTCTTGAGTCAACCTCAATTATCCTGGCTACTTACTCAGGAGCAATATTGAAGGTTTTGGGTAAGGCAATGGTGTCTAGCTGTCAAGTACAATGGTCAGGGGGTGGAGCTTCCACTAATTGTTGTGGATGGAGATGGACCGTCATTGTTTGCTCGAAATAGGGTACAAGTCATACTGCTAGATTGGAGTCATTTGAGGGTGGAGACTGCCACACCTACTTTAGCGCATACCTTTAAATTACGGCTGTAATACAACAACAACAAAGACATGCATGACATGATAGTAATCTGCTGTATATCTGGGAATACTGTATGCAAACGACGACTTTTGTAGTGTGCTCTTCACGCAACATCATGCTCTTACTCCTTTTGGCTTGTATTCTAATTTTCAACACCTAATTGTGGAGTTGTGCTTCAAGTAACTCCTCAACAACAAATTCAGCACCGTACTTGCCAAACCAGCTGCATGGTCAATGACTTCAGGATTACGTCTAGTACACAATAGACACATGCTGATTGTGTCGGTGACTCCATTAATAAAAGTTATCTGAAGATACGTCATGTAGAGATAGCACACAAAATGATAAAATTGTAGCTACAGCGACACAAAAAGGACCTCGTGCAGCACAATGCGACACAACATTCTGGCGTGGTATGTCTTTGTTGTTCTAGTATTATAGCTGTAATTGAAAGGTATGCATTTATGAAACTGAACACTAATGCTGGTCTTAGGACCAACCGCAATACCGTATAACTGGTTATTTCTGCGGTCTTAAGTAAATTTCTGGGATTTCAGAATTTAGACAAAAGTTTTTATGATGACTGCAAAAAATTAAATTTCTACGTTTTGATCGGAAGGCAGTTACTGGTACACACTTACTTGTACTTGTGTTGAAACAGCGACTTCCTGGGACTCTGAGGATAAGGCTAAATATCTGTAAATTTGTGTGTGTGTGTGTGTGTGTGTGTGTGTGTGTGTGTGTGTGTGTGTGCGCGTGTGTGTGTGTGTGTGTGCATGTGTGTGTGTGTGTGTGCATGTGTGTGTGTGTGTGTGTGTGTGTGTGTGTGTGTGTGTGTGTGTGTGTGTGTGTGTTCTGTAATTTCTTCGCAAAATTTGCAGGGTCAACCAATTGAACCAGGAAGGCTGTAGGTACTATTGTGGTTAGGAGTCAATACTTTTTATATTTGAAATGGTTTAGATAGATCTGCAGACTTGTCACATACAATAGAACTTAAATGATACAAGTATAAAAACATTTTGAATAAATGAGAATGATATAGGGTTGCTGTACAAATGAGAATAGAAACAAGACGATGTAGGGGTGTGCTCTGACATATTTCATGAATTCACTCATACAGACTAAGCAATACATCATCTCTACACTGCACTATTTTCTAAGGTATACAACACATAATGTTTAGAAAATGGTGCAATGTAGGGATGATGTATTGCTCAGTCTGTAGGAGTGAATTCATGAAGGTTATCACACCGCACCCTACATGGTCTTGTTTCTATTCTTTTTTGTACAGCAAACTTACATCTTCCTCATTTTTTTCAAAGTGTTTTTGTACTTGGTTACATTCTTTTTTGAAATTGTTTAAGGAAGTAAAGAAATATATCGAAACTACGGGATAGTTGACCTCAGGTCAATAGGCTACACTGTATGCCTGGATTCATTCAGATTCCGTTGTGAGCGTAGATATGCGCAGTAGCTGCATAATTTTGTTGCGAGGCAACAAATGCCGCCATTTTGCTGATAACGGTGTATGCAAGAAGATGTGCAGTATGCAAATGGAAGGTGGACATTGAGGGTAGAAATTGACAGTACAGTACTTTTTCTGTCCAGAGTTTCTGATAACATGGCACTAATTCGAGGGCTTATTTGAGGGCGGCATTTATAGTGGCAATGTTCTTTTCCTTGTTTGATCATTTGAAACAGGACAGAATCCTAATCTTTTTCACAAGCATTGCACTACAAACCAAGAGGATGGGATATCATACTTTGCGAGAACTGGCAGAGACATAACTTTTACTTCACCTGTTGAAAAGCAGACTCTTCTTTGTCGATCAGTTCCACGTAAGATCTTTCTTGAGTAAATCTTTGTATAACTGGACATGTGTGGAAAAATTACCAAAATAGTTGACCATGCCAAAGAACGATATCAATTCAGACAGATCTTTTGGTGTTCGTAATCATCTGAATTACATTGATCCTTTTTTCAGGTACACTCTTATTGTTGCAATAGCCACAACATGTCCCAAGTATGGCATGGACTGTTGGCAGAAAGAGCACTTCTCTTTTTGATGCGCAGCCCATTTTGTTGCAATCTTTGAAAAACTGCAGACAGATTCTCTATGTGTTCATTGTCATCTTTTTCAGTAACCAAAATATCATCCATGTAAACACAAATTTCTTGCAGACCTTTCAAGACTTTGGCCATGACTCTCTGAAAAATGGGAGGGGCCGAGCTGATGCCATCGGCTTGTCTATACTTGAACAATCCAATATGCATGTTATTGATTAAATATTTCAGACTTTTTTCATTAATTTGTAATTGATTGTGGGTGTCCTTCAAATAACTTTGGAGAAGAGCTTGTCCCCTGCTAGTAAGCTATATAAACAGGTCTGTTGGTATAGGAATTGGATATTGATCAGTGACTAGAAAACGCTTGAGTAGTTTGAAGTCACCACATATTCTGATAGCTACATTGGGTTTAACAATGTTCACTGTAATAAAGCACAAAGAGCTGTGTTGACCGGTTCTAGGACACCATTCTTAATGTTTCTTGCCAGTTTAGTCTTTATTTGTGCTCTAAGATGTAATGGTGGTCTCCTGAATAGAAAAACTTTAACAACCCAATTTATCTTCAAACAAGGCTGAAAATCTTTCAAACAATTTCTTTACTTGTGTCTCTCTTGTATTTGCTTCAGTCAACATTACACTAGATTTGCTTCCTACAGGCTTGAGATAGTCAATACACACAGTAGCCAGACCACTCTTTCTTGGCTAATCTATACTCAAGAGATTGGAACCCTGATCTTGTCTCACAGAAGATTGAATTGGAACAAATTTGTTGCAATGGCAAACCTTGATCTTGTCGTGCCTTTAAAAGTCATAATTCCACTCGAAGCATTTGTTAATCGCTCTCTTTCCTTATCAGTTCTGGCCTATCAATTTTATTCCATCCCACTCTGTCCAAAGAGACATCAGCTGCCGTATCTAGAGGAAAGCCACTAACCAATCATTTAATCAAAAACTGAAAGTTTTCTGTGCATTGTGAACTGTTTTGGCGCAGTAAACGCTTTTTGTGACAGACTCGACGGAATATCTAGGACTTTCATCTTCTAATGAGGAATTTGTGCCTTTGAACGCTTTGCTTGTCTTTCCTGAATCCCTTAGAAAAATAAGATCCTGATATAATTTTCTTGTTCCTAATTTTCTTAGGACATTCCCATTGATAGTGTCGTTCTTTATTGCAGTGAAAACATATCACTCTTTGCCTAACTACTTCACGCGGTCTTCTATAGCAACGTGTTTTTCTTTCCAGTTGGCAAACATCCTGACTTTCTGCCGTTGTTTCACGTGGTGCACCTACACTGTCTTTTGCACTTTCCATAGTTCTAGTTATCAGAACCACTTTGTCAAATGATTGGGTCAGCAAGTCTTCTCTCTCATATAGTTTCTGCAAAATTGCATCATCTCAAATTCCAGCGACGAAAATGTCCCTTACTCTATCCTTATACTTTGTCATGGCAAAAGTGCAATTCGCTGCAAGTTGTTTAAAGGGCTACTTCAGCGTAAAAATCAAAAACCATTTTTTGAGCTAAGTTAAAAGATCTACATATGTGTACTTCAGAAAAATAGAATTAGATTTTTGTGAATGTACTGAGAGAATGAGAGCAGTTGAAAGTTACTTCCGCTCTTCCATTTCCAGAATGGGGCGGATTAGCACGTTGGCGTCATTGGAGGGGCCCTATCCATTGTTGTGATACTCGAGTATGGTTCAGCATTGTGTTGCATCAGGCTACGGCAACTCTAGTCAGTCTGGATTTAGTGTATTTTGGTTTCCAAAAATCCACAGCTTTGTAAAAGTTGGGAGAAACAAGTTTGACGAACAAGAGACGGCTGAGAAGGTCCAACAGAGCACAATGGAGTTTGCAGCTGTCACTTCGAAGAACACTTTTGCGATTTCGTTGCAACACACACACTCTTGCGCAGTACTCATGATTTTGCAGTAACCACAATCACACCTACAGACATCCCGTGTACAGCTGTCGGCAACTTCCGCTTCTGCACAATATGACTTACCACGACATGTCAGACAGCTGTTCACTGTGTTTGTGAACATCGGCAGATGAGGGCAATTCATCAGTAGACGAACTGTCAGCGAGTAGCTCAAACATATACGGTTCCACAGATCCAAAGTCTTTTGCTGCGTCTTCAGACAACGATGTCGACTCTGACGAACTGAGAGATTGCTCTCCCGTGTGCTCCAGCAGTCAACGAAGAATCCGACGACGTTGAATTCTCTAAATCACTTTCCGAATCCCTACACGTAGCAAGATCGCTCCAATGTGCCATTTCTGAACCACTCGCCATATTATTACGTATGATAGCACTACTCTGCCTCCACTGACGTCAGTGTGCAAACACCGCCTCATTCCGGAAATAGTATTGCAGAAGTAGTTTTCGACTGCTCTCATTCCCTCAAAACACATGCTAAAAGTCTAATTTTTTTCTAAAGTGCATACATGTAGATCTTTTAATTTAGCTCAAAAAGTAATTTTTGACTTTTGCACTGCAGTAGCCCTTTAATATATCAGCGTAGTCTTGCACTGTCTCATGTTCTTGTTGACTTCCACGATGCAAACGCACTTGTTCTATAATTGCATTGTGTTTCTGCCGAAAAATGAAGTGCATAGACATTCCTTCATCTAGACTCTTGACAAACAAACTCCTCTTTTATCCTTTGCTGAAGGTGCAAATTTTCTGTAGCTAACTTCAAATAGAACTCAAATTAATTTACTAATCAGCTATTGGAATGTCGTAAAGAATTTGACTTTCTACTTATTTAAAAATGCTAATTGACCTGGACAGTCTTTCAAAGTCTGTGAATCCTAATACAGGTTTTGACCTCATGTTTGCAGCGTCAATTGTAGCCTTTTATTTAATACAAACTCAACAGAACATATGTATTCGTGCTAATAGTTCACCCTTGCAAAACCGGATATGGGTCCTGACCTCTAGTCAAACTGACTGGTCAACCTCCTGGATGCCACAGCTGTCAACCCTTGTAATAGTGCCGTTTATTCTGCAGCATTTGATTGGGACAACTATTAAATGAAGAAATATGGTATGTTTATTTGATGAGAAGGTATTGGATGCTGTTGCACGAAGAGATCTCTTGGTGTAATTGCAAAAAAGGGTTGATAAGTGAGTTACAGAAGTATGCTGTTTGGGCTAGTGGTCTCATTATTTGCATCTACAATAATGTTGTGATGATATGCTTCTATATCTTTAGGAGAACAATTGCATAACAGTATAGTGTAATGGTGAGAGTAGCATTTCTGGTTGAGAAAGTGTATCATTCAGGAACCATGTAGATGGTTGTGTTACGTAAAGCATATGTGTGTCCAGCTACATAGAGACCGTGAGCCTACGTAGGATCTACTGTACTACAGTGTTAGCTCAAGTCATGATGCATCACAACAAGACTATGTGAAGAGGAAACTGCATGATGAAACAGTGGCTGGTCAATGATTGTCTGATGCCAGAACGTTGGCACTAGGACAAGGACAGTTTGATGCTGGGTTTATTGCTGAATCGGTTAGGGTTATGTTCATTACATAATGAAAGTTTAGCTTGCCAGACATGCATTCTGTTTGTAAGTCTGAGCCTGAGGTCAGGATACAACTTAATATGCATTTGATTGTCAATAGCCTTCTTAGTGTAATTCTAAATATGTACTCAGACAGGATTTTGGACTGTTTTTAGAATGATGATTTATTTTGACTTATGTGATTTTATGCATGATTTATTGACCTTCATATTGCCTTGTTGTTTACTGTATTTTTTGTTTTTGCAGGTTATCCGGATACTTATTGTCTAAAGTGGGAGGAATGGCAGCTACTGCATTTGTTGGAGGTGCAGTGATGCTCATGGTATGTTTGTTGTGTTAATGAGAATGGTTCAAATAATGATGTTTGCGAATGTAGGTTATGTCTCGGCGTGGTTACATTACTTTTCATTGGCGAAAAGTTCAACGTGACGTCAAAAGAACTCAAAGGGCAGTACCAAGCATGTACAGGCAGTCAAGCATGTGGAAGGATGCTCTTACACAGGTATGATCTTGAGTTGAGAAACTTGCAATTGTAAATTTTTAATGGACTTCAATAGATCTATTTTATGTTAGAATTTTTAAGCTATGACATAATGTGTGAAGCCTGATTCACACTGAGCACTTAACGTAACGTAACGTATTTTATCAACGTAGAGCAATGTACGTAACGTAACGTAACGTAACGTGACATCTAGATAGCATTCACATTGAGCTCCTTGCATACGTTCAGTGTCGCTTACATGATGTCTTGCATGAAGCTTCCGTCACAAAGCAGAGAAAACGCCGTCTCTTACTGCTTCTGCTTCTGTCTCGGAGTCAAAAGAGAAAAGCACATGGAAAGAGAATGTGGATTAAAGAGATTTCCAGCACAGGCAGTCTCTGTGGAATACCAAGCCCTAGTCAATGAAATGGGAATGACCAACCGAGAGTTTCTATGGGTACTTTCACCTTTCCCCAGAAAGATTTGATGACTTGCTCAGTATAGTAGGTCTTTCTATCACTCGCAATCAGATGAACTGCCGACAACCGATATCTGCTGGGGAGAGACTTGCAATCACTCTTCAATACTTTGTGACAGGTAATTCAATGCAGACAATTTTGTTCAATTATTGTGTTGGTATGCGGTATAATTGCATTGCGTGTGATGCTTCATGGGAAGCCCTCTTGTCAGAGTATTTGCAAAGTCCTTCGAGTAACTAGAATGGAAAAATTCAGTGAATGATTTGCCAAAACCTGGAACCTTCCCCGTTGTGTTGGATCAATCGATGGCAAGCACATTATGATCCAAGGTCCAACAAATTCAGGATCTAGTTTTCATAACTACGAGGGACAGTTCAGCATAGTGCTGCTGGCTGTTTGTGATTCAAATTATTGTTTCATGCTAGTGGACATCGTTGATACAAGAAGACAAAGTGACGGTGGTGTTCTGAAGAACTCTGCATTTGTCAAAGCCATGGAAGAGGAACGTTGGTATTGCCAGATCCAGATACACTTCCTGGCCAGACAGATTGATTCCATACTTCTTTATTGGGGATGCTGCCTTCCCATTAAAGACAAACCTGCTTAGACCATTTCCTGGAAAGTTTTTGCCTGAAACAAGCAAATATTTAATTACCGTTTGTGTAGAGCACGTCATGTTATTGAGAATGCCTTTGTAATCATGACAACAAAGTTCAGAGTTGTTCAAAGATCAATTATTGCTGCCCCAGAAAAGGCAACAAGTGTTACAAAAGCAGCTTGTTGTTTACACAACTACCTAAGAATTTGTGAAATGTACAATCCAACTTCAAGCAGTCCATATTGCCCTCCTGGATACGCTGACCAGGAAGATAGTCATGGTAATGTCATTCTTGGTGATTGGAGAGCAGATAAAGACAGGTGCACTGCAAAGTATACATTGTGTTGGAAGCAACACTTTTCCCATTCAGCTGCTGCAGTGCAAGACTCTGTGATGAACTTCCTTACTTCTCCTGAAGGAATAATTTTGGCAGTACAACCATATTTGTAGCTGTGGCGCCCAACGTCAGCAATAATTAACATGTTGCTTTTGTAATGGTGTTTGTCGTAGTTAGTTAAAGGTTGGTGACTTGGCCTTTGAATACAGCAACTATGTAAACGTTACTCATTAGGCGTTGTTTCAACTATTTCCATATATTTGATCAGCAACCTGAAGTATGTTGTACTATTCTCAATTCTCAATAATTCCTTATGTCAACCGGGAAAAGTTGAATACATCTCAACATCTTACATTACATTACGAAAATCAATGCAGTATGTTACGACAACAAAATTTGCCAGTGTGAATGATCCTGCATAATGTAAGGTTGCCCTACGGTACGTTATGTTACGTTACGGGCTCAGTGTGAATCAGGCTTGACTGCAGTAGTTGTAAGCCCTTACTAGAAACACTTCCTTTGAGCTTAGATGTTGTTTAGCGTTAATTGTCGCAATGACTATAGTTCTAGGTATTTCGTATCTGGCCCTCTCTGAATAGAATTCCTGTGAAACAAACACCCAGAGGACAGCTGATATCAATAAGAAGGCAAGTGTTTGTTTTCTTGTTTCTGAAACAGATGTCAGGACGATTGGCACCGATCTTCCCACCATTAGGGATAGCTGTATCCCTCATCATAGTGATGTTGTCTGTCTCCACAAATCTATCAGGATGATGCCGGTACCATCTCCTCTCCACTGGAACCCCAAAATGACGGCAAATGTTCTAGTGGATAATAGAGGCCACCTGATTGTGACAATCAGTGTAGTCCATCGGTGACAAGGCACTAAAGCCTGCCACAATGTGGTCAACTGTTTCCAGGCCTACACTGCACAAGTGGCAAGTAGGACTGACATCTTAATGCAGAATGTTGTGCTCATAATACCGAGTCCAAAGAGCTTTGTCTTGAGTAGCAATAACCAGTCTTTCAGTTGCAGCAGGAAGATTTGATGACTTCAGCCATCTGTAGGTCTCTTTCATGTCCGAGACAGCGATACTGACCATGCATAGGTTTCCTACCCCAGGACTGTACCCAAAGAGATCCGCTGCACGTGCGGAAATGTCTCGCATATGTCTGAGGCGCTTGCTCGGAGACATCATCACACAGGATGGTCCCACTTCCATGCAGGCTCTGCAACTTGTTGTCCTTACAGAGACTTCCCTGCAGCTGTGCAGTAAACTGACGGGCCATGCGTTGGATTGAATGAGAGGATCTCGTAGCAGCACACTCCTGTACCATTTGCATGAAGAGATCAGAGCTTCTGTGAAGGTAACCGTCCATCCCCACAATACAAGACTGATACGCCGACTCGATCTGTTGTAACCCTCGACCGCACCTGGTGCATGGAGCGTACAGCCGGTCATAGTCTGTTGCAGGATGGTGGACACCGTGCTTAGAGAGAAGTTTCCTGGTCCATCGATCGAGCTGCTGCAGGTCTGTGGTCCTTCAATGAATGACATCAAAACCGTAAGTGAGAACCGGTAGTGCAAACCTGTTGGCCAGAATCTTGGTCCAGAGAACTATCTTCTCTCTACGAAAGTACTCACAACAGAGCATCTCCCGCATAGTGCTGTGCTGGATACCATTACACTCGTCCACACCTAAATACTTGTAGACTTGACCCGGTTCCAGACAGTTGATGGTGTCCGTTTTTCCTACTGTCACCCCAGAATTGTGTCCAGAGAGCTTGCCGTTGACAAAGTGTGCAACAGCACACTTGTCCAGACCAAACTTCATCTGGATGTCATCAGAGAAGGTACAAACTGTGCAACAACCCTTTCAGCTGATCAGGATTTCTGGCTGACAGGCTGATGTTTGGCAGTCTCACCAAGCCCAGTGCTCATCCAGTAGCTGTAACCAGTTCTTGCAACATAGAAATCGCTTGTCGGTGTGCAGGAATCTCCATATCTAGTCTTCGTCTTCATGTCAGCGTTTGAGTTGGTTGACTTCACCATAATTGAGCTGCGCTTTTGGACGCTAGTGAAGCAGCAGTGTACACCAGGTAACTGATTTCACTCATATCTGGTTCACCCTTTGCTAAATTGATTAATGCACTAAGAGCATCAATAAGCTTCACGGTGACACTGTTCACAGAGATCCTTGGAAGGCGTTGTCTCTCACAGATAGGAATTTGCTTGACTTTCTGTAGCTCATCAAGAAACTCCCGACAGAGCACGGGGTCTACAGCAGCATCACCATCAAGTGAAAGACCGTCCTTTGTCTGGCAGTGAACTGAACTGATTCGAGAAGTCAGAGTCTCCATCTTTTTTAGCCGAGAAGCTATACTAGGATGTGTGGTCATCAGATCACAGTCCACAGAGTCACAAGGAGATGGTAATTCCGTAGTAGTGCTGCACTGAACTGAATCCAAAGTGTCATCCATAGATGTGCAGTCTCTAGACAAAACAGTGACTGGCTGATCAAAGGAGCCATTTCCAAGTAATTAGTAGACTGGTGATCCTCTTGCATCATTATCACCACAGGTTCTCACCACGTGCAACATTTGCCTTGCTAACCGAAGCCCTACTATGTGATACAGAATTCACATGTGAGGGCGTGTCCACCGAAACATCAGCTGACTAGTCAGAAAACATATCCAATGTCGACATCTGCACAGCAGCACAAACATTATTGTAACAGATGCAAAACCTGAGACAGGTGTTCTATCCTGTTCAGCCCACGCTTGATTTTATCCAACTCTAAATTCAGTCAGTTTTCCAGAAGTTAGGAGATATTGCTTCTGGTCTGCCAAAGGCTGTTCAGAGACGTCAGTCAGAGAAGGATTCCGTTCACACCACAGCTGATGCATGAGTCTTCTGAAACCAGACAACTTGCATGACAACTGCGCGTGGTAGTAACAATGTAATACTTCCCTGTTTATATGTTGTGTCCACTTCCATCTAGAAATTACATGATGTAATGATTTTATATCTGATTTTGAGGCTGACAAAGTTGCAAGAGAACTTTAGAAATGTTGTTGTTTCCTAGTCTACATGGCTTGAGCTGAAGTCAGCAACATATTTCATAGAGAAAAGAGATGGAAATGTTACTTAGCTAATAGTAGAGTTATTAGGCATAGAAAGTTTCAAGGTTTGGGGGCCAAGCATTATAATCATAATGTTGTCATCACCCTCTAGTTAGGGTAAGGTGGGTATTTACCCTCAACTGGGCGCCCACCAGCACGGCAGGTAGGTCCCAGAGAGATACATGTTTTCATGTAGACCATATGGTGCTAGTAACTGGCTCATCGATCATTGATTGCGTGTGCTACGAGGATTTCACCAGCTCTGAACAGCACGTCCAGTAGATATCAATGACTACCAGGAAAGGACTGATCCTCATTGCCAACGATCCCCACACCAGATCACAGTAACTCTCTATCGACGGAAACAAGTCTACTCTCACAGACATAGCCAAATAGACAGTGAGAAAGAGCCAAGAGGCTCGTTTCATTATGTAACGCTGTCGCCACCCGGGATTGAACCCAGGCCATCATGGTCAGAGAACCATAACTCTAACCAATAGGCTATAGTATGTCGTGCTCAACCAAATCAGTCTGGTTCATAAGGTCTTATGTAAACACCGGAGGCAAACCTTGCCTCAGAGGTGCTTATACCATCATGGCTGTCTAAACAGACGACATGACTTTACGTAGGATCCCACTGGATCCAAGAAGCACTGCTTCTGTAAGTGCTGCAGGTTGTGATAACCTGGGATAATGTCCAGCCACTGTGCAATACCTGCGTGCACTGTGCCCAACGCTCACAACACCACTGAGCAACAGTGTCTGACACTGCCACATGCAGTTTACCTCCACTCGCAAGTTACTGTATTTTGTCAACTTCACAGCCTGTTCCTGGTGATGTTGCTATCAGCACGACAGCTGATATCAATAAGAAGACAAACGTTTGTCTTCTTATTTTTGAAACAGATGTCAGGATGATTGGCACTGATCTTCCCAGAAGTAGGAATGGCTGTATCCCACATCATAGTGATGTCATCCGTCTCCACAAGCCTATCAGGATGATGCCGGTACCATCTGCTCTCCACTGGAACCCCAAAATGGCGACAAACATCCCAGTGAATGATGGAGGCCACCTGATTATGTCGATCAGTGTAGTCCGTCAGTGCCAAAGCACTTCAGCCTGCCACAATGTGGTTGACTGTTTCCAGGCCTACACTGCACATGCGACAAGTAGGACTGACATCATGATGTAGAATCTTGCCCTCATAGTACCGAGTCCGAAGAGCTTGGTCTTGAGCAGCAACAACCAGTCCCTCAGTTGCAGCAGGAAGATTTGCTGCCTTTAGCCATCTGTAGGTCTCTTTCATTTCCACAGGCGGTTGCTCAGTGAGACGGCGATACTGCCCGTGCATAAGCTTCCTGCTCCAGGACCGCACACAAAGAGAACTGCAACACGTATGGTAATGTCCCGCATCTGTTTCAGGCGCTTGCTAGAAGCCATCTTCAACCGAGGTGGATGCATTCCTGTGTAAGCTCTGCGACTTGTTGTCCAAAGCAAGACTCCTCTGCAACTGTGCAGTAAAGCGACAAACCATGCGCTTGATCGAGTGTGAAGATCTTCTGGAGTCCAGCTTGATGACCGGGTGTTTGACTTTTTGCAAGAGAGGCGAAACTTTGGCCTAGCAGTTTCTAACGTTGCACTGATAGACGAAGCAAAGCAAGTTGCTGCAGAACTAGACATTGTAGGATTAAAGCAAGCAATGGATGGCTTGTCAGGTGGAAGCAACGCTTTAACGTAGGACTACGACACAAAACGAATGAGCCTCAAGCCCTTCTGGAGCATTATTAAGATGATCTTCTCAGATTTTGCCGACAAAGTATCTGGTTGTGTGAGACACATGACAGGTGGTTAATTACTTGTCAATTGATTAAGTTAATTACTTCCACCAATTAACATCTCCAAGCGTCAGGTTTTGAGTAAAGTCCCATCCCCTAGTTTACCTTTGATGCTAGCCAACCATGGGGTGGGGTATTAATCGCGTCAGTACGGCAATTAGCCCTATTACTAGAGTATTTTTACAGAATAAATTCTTTTTGACAAAACTGACTTCAAAGTCTTGGTGTATACCTGTCTCATGAAACGCACCCTTAAAAGAATCCACAATTGACTCAGTCGTTCATTCTGAGACCCTCCCTGATGCTTTTTCTCAGTCCCATTATTGTATTCCTCACATCTTATCTATCTAGGTCTCATATAGTCTTGCTAGCCATGCCTCTTTCACGAAATGAAAGGGTCAAAAGCTTTTTATGAAAGGGCCACGGCTAGCCACACTGGGTCCCATAGGCCGCATTCAAAAACTAGTGGAACTGGAATTGAGGGGGTTTTTGCAGTTCATGTTCAATTGATAGTTCTGAGAGTTCTAGAACTGTCAGAAGAGTTCCAGCAGTTCGACCATCTGAGCTGGAATTGTCGAACTGCCACGCCCACCGTTCCAACAATTTTGGTTAAAAGACTGGAACTAGTATTCAAACGGGCCAATAGATTGCACTTTTATGATATATTATGAAACAGCTGATGATCTGGTCATCCACACTTTATCCAACAAAGTTCCACTTCCAATTTGACCCAACATAGTGTTGACTCCGCTGAAAAAAATTTCTTACAGTGGCTTCTGCTCTAATTACTAACTGCTGAAATGAATCCATACTCTCAAATGAGTTATCGGCTGCCTAAATAGAAGTCTTGTTTCATTTAGTGTCAATTCAAGATCCTTTAGTGATGAATGTCTAACTTTTGACAGATACTGTGCCTATGCTTTTCTGCTTTTAAGAAGTAAACCATTTTCATCAGTAAATGATGGTAATTAGTGATAACCCTCTCAGTGTCTTCGGCTATGTTAATGGGATAGCAGACCAGCCCTCGACAGGCAATCTTTTAGCATTGAGAACAAGTCAGATTTGGATCCAGTTGATTTTTTAAGACTGGTACATCAACACACTTGTCTCTTGACTTTGATATTTGAAATACGGGATTATTCAAAATTATCCAAAGGCTGGTGACAACGTTTACATCAATTGCCTCTATCAGTAGCAGAATGTTCAAATGTGTTTGGATTGATTGAAGAAAATTTAAGACTGCTCTTTAGTGAGTGTTTGAGCGGAGATATGGATGACCCGGCGGCACTTTCCATGTCCAAGTTTCCCAAGTAGTAGCCTTCTTTCGTATTCTGTCATCAGGCATATATATATATATATATATATATATATATATATATATATATATATATATATATGACATGTCCGGTCCAGCAGAACTGGCATTTTATGATGTAATATTGTATGCCATTCATTTAGCAACACATGAAAGAACTTCTGTAGTTTCTATGATGTCTTGTCACTTGATTCCACAAATACGTCGTAGGCATTGTGTATGGAAGCTGTCACATTTCTTCAGATATGATTTAGCAGAGTCCAAGTCTCACAACCGCAGAAGAGAATTGACAAAACAACAGCTCTATAGACTGATAGTTTGTTGTTTGAACTGATTTCATGACGTTTCCAAAGCCTCGTTTCCACCTTTCCAAAGGCTGACCTTCTTTTGATATTCTATGAGATATTTCAGCATTAATAGATGTATCAGATGACAAGGCACTGCCTAGATACTTGAATGATTCAGCATATGCAAGAGGTTTGTTGTCAATCATGATTGAAGGATAAATGTGGCTGAATCTTGGTTTGGGCTGGATCTCGGTTTGACCTGAAAAGCACTTCTAGTATTGTCTGCATACAGTGACAAGTGCATGATAACAGCGACACCTTATCTGCATAATCCAGCCTGCCAACACACATGTGCCCTATTTTGTACTATACCGACTGTTCCTCGAACCAGCAACAGGCCGTCCAAATACACATTGAAAAGTGCAGGTGAAAGTATGCTTCCTTGTCTTACACTGTTTATTACCAACTTCAATTGGATCTAATCCAATTCATTGACATCTTTTGTTATGCATATCACACTGAAGGCAATTTCACAAATAGACTGGATCTCTCACATCTACAGGTGCCCTAAACAGTCTATAGTAAGGAACCCTGTCATGGGCCTTCAACAAGTTGAAGGTACTGACAAAACATATGCTATTACTTTTTCCAGATAGTAGTCAATGGTACTCAGACTCTTTGTCGCAAAAAACAGTCTCCACAATTGTGCTTTCTTTTATCCCAAACAACTGATCACTTGTTAATTCCAAACCACTCCTGAGTGGTGTCAATAGAACCGTCTCTACTAGTACTGAATATGTATATTAGAATAGATTATTGTACTTGAGTGTTGTTGTCTTTGTTCATAGTGTATTTTATTTTTAGTTTCAGAGTGCTAGCATTTGTATAAGTTAAGTAGAAAATTGAGAATCTAAATTTGTTTAGCTGTAGCAGGTCTTCGATGAGTTTGTATTACAAGAGTATGTATTGCAAGAGTCTATGTTTGAGTATATAACAATATGTTTGAGTTTGTATTACAAGAGTATATCAGCTTTTGATCTCATTGCAGATACAGACAGAGATTAAGAGACATCGAAGTCTTGCAGCTGGTTTTGGCATTGGCTTTATTGGTGGATTCTTTTTGTAATAACCTAATTGGATGCTACCTTCAAGGTTCTTGACTGTCATAGAATGCTTTGATTTACGTACTGTACATTGATTTCTTGATTTTGCATAATTTTCAAATTTTATATTGTTGTGCTTCCTAGTGTACGTTACAATGTCATGTGGTTCTATTTAGCTTGCCCTTCCAGGCTAGACCTGTACATGTATGAGATAATTGTTATGTCAGTTGATATCACTAAGCGCACTTCATTACCCTTGGTACACCAGACTGCTTTCTGCATGTGATGGGTGGAGAGCAACAGAAGACAAGAAAGCTCCCATCACTTGCAGAAAGCAGTCATTTGTGACTCAACGATGATGTGATAATAATCAATAATTATAATAATAACAATAATAATTCTGTGTGATGGTGTCTTTGAGCAAGCACCTCAAACGGATGCAAACATTTCTGCATTTGCAGCAGTTCTCTTCATGTACAGTTCTGGGGCAGAAAACCTATGCATGGTCAATATCATTATCTCACTGTGAAACTACCTGTGGACATGAAAGACATTTATGCATGGCTGAAGCCATTGAATCTTCCTGCTGCAACTGAGGGACTGGTTGTTGCTGCTCAAGACCAAATTTTTTCAGACTTGGTATTATGAACGCAACATTCTGCATCGAGATGTCAGGTCGACTTGCCGTTTTTGCAGTGCAGACCTGGAGGCAGTCCACCACATTGTGACAGGCTTTAGTGCCTTGGCACCAATGGACTACACCGATCGACCCAATCAGGTGGCCCCCATTATCCACTGGAACATTTGTTGTCATTTGGGTTCCAGTGGAGAGCAGATACCGGCATCATCCTGATAGGCTTGTGGAGATGGACAACATCACTATGATGTGGGATACAGCCATCCCTACTGCTGGGAAGATCTGTGCCAATCATCCTGACATCTGCTTCAGAAATAAGAAGACAAATACTTGTCTTCTTATTGATATCAGCTGTCCTGCTGATGGCAACATCGCCAGGAGACAGGCTGAGAAGTTGACGAAATGCAGCGCCTTGTGGGTGGAGGTAAACCGCAGGTGGCAGTGTTGGACACTGGTTGTTCCAGTGGTGTTGGGAGTGTTGGGCACAGTGCACGCCAGTATTGCACGGTGGCTGGATATTATCCCAGGTCATCACAACCTGCAGCACTTCCAGAAAAGTGTTTTTGGGTTCAGCATAAAAAGTCATATCTTCTGTCTAGACAGCTATGATGGTCTAAACAGCTCTAAGGTGTACGTAGGGTTTGCTTCCGGTGCTTACCAGAGACCTTATGAACCAGGCTGATCTGGTTGAACACAACATAATAATAAGAAAAATTAATAATAATTTCTTTCTCACCTAAACAAGGTACATACAGTTACACACGCGCGCGCGCGCACGCACGCACGCACGCACACACACACACACACACACACCACCACCACCACCACCACCACCACCACCACCACCACCACCACACTTCCAAAACTACGTATACGTTACAGTAACGCTTCACATCTACTTAATAGCTACAAACTACAACCTTAACTATCTACATGGTTTTGATGTCTGCACTACATCTTATCACTGCTGATAGGTAGAGCAAACAATAACGAAGGGTCAACTTCTCCTTCCAAGGACTTCCATAGTCTACATGATTTCCTCGTAGCTGACGTAACAGCCATTACCACAACAGCTGCTGTGAATAGCTCTATACATAGCTAAAAGCTCCTGCCTCGTGTAGTGCATTGATACTTTGTATTGCGTAGTGCACGTTCCTTAGATAAAGCGCGCTATTCATTGGGTTCTATGAATTTAGACACACACACACACACACACACACACACACACACACACACACACACACACACACACACACACACACACACACACACACACACACACACACACACACACACACACACACACACACACACACACACACACACAATAAATCAGACACTTTTGTGTGTCGAGTTGCCACCTTACATTTGGTTTATGTCTAAAGGTTCGGGTAAATTGCTTTAGGACCGTGTTGACATCTAAGAAGGAAAAGAAAAAGCGTTGGCTCTTGCTTGAAGGACCAAACTATCGACGACTGGAGAAGACAACAATTGAAGCCTCGCTAGAACGGGAGTTCATGTCTGTGAACAAGTACCATGGTCTGTGATTGAATCCCTTGATGACATTAATGACAAATGGAGCGTTTGGAAAGAACTCTTTCTTGAAGTTGTGAATCTCCACGCTCCTCTGAAGAAAAAACGCTGTCGTCTTAAACCGTCTCTCCCATGGATGAACTTTTTGATTCTGTATCACATCCGACAGCGAGATAGCTTTCGTCGAGCGTCCCTCGCCACCTCAAAATCTCAAGAAGAGCATCTCCGCCTTCAAAGTCTGTATACGAGAGTACGGTCCATTGTTCGCAGGGAACTTGCGGTAGCAAAGTCGGAATTTTTTTTTGAAGAATCTCTGGTCTTGGTAAAGAATATAAACCACGAGAATTTTGGAGACTTATCGACAAAATCACTCGACGGAAAGCAGCTAGAGTCACTCCTCAAGCTTCTTCAGCTGAAATTGCAGATGTCTTTAGATGTATTGATGGGGTAAAAGAATGTAGCGTCTCACCGTTTGTCGATAGACCTGGCCATACCCAACCGTCTTGCCGTTTCTCTTTCAAAACATTGACATCTCTGATGTTCAGTGGCGACTACTTCACCTCAAGCCCAGAAAGGCAGATGGTTGCGATGGTGTCCAAGCACGTTTTCTTAAATTGTGTGCTTTGGCTATTACTTTGTCGTTGACACACATCTTCAACTTTTCTCTGACTCGGGGTGTGTTTGTAAGTGATTGGAAGCTAGCCAAGGTCACCCCCGTTTTCAAGAAAGGAGACGCTCATGACGCGGCTAATTATCGTCCTATTTCTCTGCTGTCTTCTGTTTTTGAAGGTATTGTTTTCGACCAACTATATCAATATTTAGATGGAAATGGTTTTCTTCCTGAGGATCAGTATGGCTTTCGTAAGTATCGCTCCACTGAACACGCTTGTGCGTGCTTGCGAGCGATCTTCTGTCAGCCAAAGATGCGTCTATGTCTTCTGGAGGTGTGTTCTTGGACATAAAGCAAAGCTTTTGATACAGTTGACCACTGTCGGTTGTTGCAAAAATTGAAATACTGTGGTCTAGATGCCCTCTCCCAAAGTTGGTTTAAAAGTTATCTTCTCAGTCGTCGTCAGTTTGTCAGCAAAAGTGAATCGGACCACTCTCAGGAGTTTTTGTGCCTTTGTGGCGTTCCACAAGGCTCAAGACTGGGACCGCTGCTTTTCATTCTTTATACTTTTGACTTGCCGGATGTCCTCAATGCTTGCAAGCTTCTGCTCTATGCTGATGACACCTGTATATACTCTTCCGCCCCATTTCCTGCGGAAGTGGTCGCTACTTTGAATTCGGATCTATCACTCCTTTCTGTCTGGTTTTCAGAGAATCTCTTGAAGCTGAACACCAAGAAGATTGAATTTGTGATGTTTCCGAAATTTCTTGTACAGAAAACCTTCCGCTTTTCTTGGTTAAGTTTGGTTCCGTCAGAAGTCAGTGCTCGATACCTTGGAGTTCACTTTGACTCTGGTCTGTGCTGGCGTCCAAATTTGAACAACGTGTTTTCTCAAGTTTCAAAGAAGATTGGTATCCTTCGTCGCTGTAGTCGAAATTTATTTATACTTCCATTGTTCACTCGGAAATGGATTACTGCTCGGTGGTTTTGCCTGATATCTCATCCAGTGTATCACGTCGTCTTCAACTACTTGAGAAACAATCCATCCGTGTTCTAGCTGGTCGTCACCGCTTCGACCGCTCTGGTGACCTAGAAGAACTTCGCCGGCAGTTTAAAATCTCTTCTTTCACTCTCCGGCACAAGAAACAACTTGGAAATCTAATTTTTAAGTGTATCAATGGTCTAGCTCCGCCGTCTATCAGCTATCGTTTTCGCCCTGTATCTTCACTACATCGCGAATATCCTTTGACACGTCTTTCCCAAAGAGGTGTTCAAATCGACTCTCCTCGGACCAGCGCTCTAAAAAGCACTCCTTTCTACCGTGGTCAACAGCTGTGGAACTCACTCCCATCGTCTCTACGTCTTCTCCACTTAGATATGCTATTGATCTTTAAATCAAAACTTCACACAACTCTTTTCAATTGATTCAACACTGTCTGGACATGATACCTAATCGACATGTAACTATATGTAAATACATGTTTAATTTCTTAGGAGCTCTGTATATTTTCCTTTTGTCCTTGTATATTTACCCTATTGAAAACAGGGTGCATGTCTGGTGGATTCGCCACTATGGCGGAAGACTCCCCTGTCTAAATAAACCAGTTCAGTTCAGTTCTGGGGTGCGTTTCTTTATTCTCCACCGACTAATCCGGTTGAGGTGGTGGACCTCCACCAGATTAGCCGGATGTATTCCGGTGGAGGCGGATTAGTGTGGAATAAAGAAACGTGCCGGTGGAGGTGAGCATGCGCATTCGGATAATATTGCGAAATAGATCGTTCTTGCACTACGTCCATGACGACATTCGGGGAACGGGGGCCTGCAGAGTCGGTAGGCCACTCGGTGCCCAAAGGAAAGGAGTGAAAGTGTCTCTGCCCAGTGTTCTGACTAGATTACAGTCTGCAAGAGACTCTACATTGAACGTCCATCTTCTGTCCGCCATTCTGTGTAGCAGTGAGCATTCGCAGTGATCTACCTCCACCGGACCTCCACCAGCTCAACCAGCGAAAGGCTGGTTGAGCTGGTGGAGCTAAAAGAAACGCGCAGGAACTCCACCACCTAATCCGGATTAGACGGTGGAGGCTAAAGAAACGCTCCCCTGGAGGAGCCGACTAAATTGTCAATGGGTGAGGCGTTTGCTCATAAGATAGGCTTAGCTCGAGTCCAATGATGTGTTGTGCGAGATGCATTTCTAGAGGGTTTGCCACCTAACTTTGACTGTACGTAAACTAGATTCATCTAGCTAGTATGACAAATTATATCGCTACGTGAGATGTGGTCCACCACTTACAGTTGGCGGGAATCGGGAAGCAATCGCGCAGTTATCCATCACATCCACGGGTAAGTCATGTTTCAGAACCGGAAACGCAGTCACTTGTGGAAGCCGGCGACATTCAGTCATCACGAGCCTAAAAATATCTTCCAATCAGTGACTAGCCGCCGTGGCAACCAGGAAGATAAAATGTAAGTCGTGATCGTCTCTAGAAGACATTTCTGTATATTTGTGGAAGTCCTGAACACATTCGACAGAATTGTCCGCACATTCGAGATTGCCACCAGTCTAAAGCGTCAAATCGTGTAGACCAGGCAAAGGAAGGGCGTGTTTCAAATCTTGCAATCGCTAGACACGGACTCATTTTGGTAAGGGCTACAATTTACGATCGAAACCACGCATTCCTAGTCGATACAAAAGCGAATATTAGCCTGCTACCGTACAGCGTCGTGAAGGCCAATAATTTACCGGTAAGACGTCGTATGGTCCAGCAACCAGTAATGGTCGATGGACCTGCTCTCCGATGTGCTGCGAATAACTTTAACAGTCCCACGTTTCGACCTCCGGAAGCTGCACCGTCAGTAGCCAGTATAAGAGACGACTGGTCTATGGTAGAAGTTATGAAGGCACAACAGAGGGATCCACTTTTAACGGAAATCAGCGATATTGTTGGTATGGACCAAGTTGGCCCACGTGTTGATATGGGAAATCAATCAAAGGCGGTAAAGACAGTACTGAGGAGGTGTGCTCCAGAGGA
Organism: Corticium candelabrum; assembly: GCF_963422355.1. Lineage (NCBI taxonomy): Eukaryota > Metazoa > Porifera > Homoscleromorpha > Homosclerophorida > Plakinidae > Corticium > Corticium candelabrum. The sequence goes on along the minus strand of NC_085102.1, from coordinate 729,013 downwards.
TCGCCCCGTCAGGAGTGTTGCAAGTGTTGTACTGTTGACGCTAGTTGTGGAAGTATTACGTCTTGCTCACGACGAATCTTTTTCAGAAAACCAGGAAGCGAAGAAACGTTTCAAAGAATTTTACAGCGGTTTTGGTGGTCTGCAATCAAGGATGATGTTGCACAGCACACGCAATCATACGATGTTTGTACGAAAAGAATGCCAGCATGTCCAAAGACACGAGCACCCTTAAACGAGCGAAAGCAAGCTACACAACCATTGGACATCAAGGGTCCATTGTCGAAATAACGGGGTTTTGATATATATTGGTCATCCAAGACGGGTTCTCTCGATTTGCAGAGATGCACGCGATATCAAGACAAACGACAGAAGAATATAGGTATGTGGGAAATTGCTTGAATGGATATGTAGATACGGGATCCCCACACGTAGACATTCGGATCACGGCAACTGTTTTACGAGCGTTTGAAGAATTTTGTTCACGTTATGCCGTTAAACATCCAATGTCAACTCCATACCACTCGCAAAGGAATGGCTCGGTTGAACGCCCCTAAATGGTTCCTTGGGTGAAACCTTGTCTAGACATTGGTCGCCTCGAATCAATTAGATTAACAGAAATTAACACTCACTATACAACATTTCATGCCACCACACCTTACAAAGTCATCTTCAAGGAGATCCTAGAACAATATTCATGCAGCCGCATCGTGATTCATAGGCCACAATCTGTCCGAATCAACGGAACGCCACAAGAAGTTTCGACAGATAGAGATTCTGAAATATCTAGGCTCTTTATAGCAAAGTCAAGAAACAAACGGCTTACAACAAGTCGAAGCTCGTTTTCCATCAGTATCAATGTGGTGAGTTGGCGTGGGTTAAGAACAATATGGGAATGCGGAAAGTATCAAGATCTCTTTCACCGCCCTGGATAGGACCGTATATTGTTATTAGCTAATTAGACTATCTAATGTTGTCTACATCTTAAATTGCCTCATAGCAGTAAAGAAACCGCTAGACGTATACAACGTGAGAAACGATTTGCGCCTGAAAATGCATTGAGGAGTCCACGTCCCAGAAAAAGGCGACCGTTAGAGACAGAAGATCCTGATAATATGGTTGGTTGGGAGAGCACTGACCCGGGAGAGGAGTCACCATCGGAGGTGCCGAAGAGCAGCCTGGAACGCATCTAGAACAGGAAAGCCAACGCTGAACCACCAGTTACATGCATATTAGGAGGAACAGATTCACAGACTACCTAGACGACTGCAATAATTAAGTTCTGGAACCAAAGTTTGAAACGATTGGCAGGATAGTGATGTAGTGTATTGATACTTTGTATGACGTAGTGCACGGTACTTAGATAAAGCACGCTATTCATTGGGTTCTATAAATTTAGACACACACTAAATCAGACACTCTTGTGTTACGCTAACTCGGCTGTCGTGTTGCCACACGCCCCACCATAAACTCGCCATCAATTTGCTAGTCTCTAGCCTTATTTATCACTATAGCTCTTATTCCCAGCCCTTTCCTAGCCATCCGTCTGCATGCTGAATCCACCAAATTGCACACTTTAATTTCGTAATTGTCAAGTCTTCTAGATAAGCAAACCCATTCTTTTTGTAGCAGCATTCGCAGCACCGTAGAATTTACTAATTCGGGCTCTGACAGAGATGAGCTCCCATCTCTGTCGTCCATTAATTAAAGCTAAACAGATCTAGATCTAAATAAGTTGGTATCTTGATTTTGGATACCAGTATGTGTATTCGCAGCAGATGGTCGCAGGGTATACGAGGTTTCGATCACCAGCGTTAGGCATAGTCTCGCGTGGCCAGACGTTCGCGCGCGGGGGGAGGAGCGAACGTCTTGCCATGCGAGACTACGCTAGGCACTTCCCGTATATCGGCGTTGGCGGCGATTGAACAATTTGTAGATTTGTTGAGCCTGTGGATTGACGTAGCTGCTGAAGAAGTAGCTGATACTTTTGTGTAACGCACACTGAGACGAGAGCACCTATTGTGCTGACTTCTAGAGGTAAGTGCGTACGTACATGTGTGTTTGTCCGAAATTCTCCAGTTTTATTGACCGAAAGCGTGTAAGGCACTGGATCGGGGAGACTGCGTTTTCATCCAATTTATGACAGGTCGAGCTATTCTGCAACACTTGTCAGAGACCGCGTCCCGTAGCACCGCCTTCCTCCCACGCAAATCATTATCTCTAGATGCACAGACATGAAGTTAGGGCGCCTTTTTTAAAATTTAGCTCATCTTCGTAAACGGTTGATACGTTCGTTTTGTCTGCTTTCTAGATATTGAGTCATTCTAAATTATCGGGTCACGAGCCGTCTTGTTTGTTTGCTGTGTTTCCTGGAGACCACGCCCCTACGCGTGTCGCTCCTACGCATGCATAGTGGCGTGTCCATATTGTTAGCCAAGTTGCATGTTAAAATTTAATCAACTGCTGTATGTTTACTGCAGGACTACTTCATTCTTCAAAATGATGCGGACTTGCTGTTGTGTGAAGGGTCTCGTTTTGGCTGGTCTTCTTCTGCTTTTCGTACAAGACATTGAGGCAGCTACTGACGATAATTATGATAGTGAATTTACCATAGATTTGTCAGCGGAAGATTTGAATGCCATCAAACGGCAAGAGTTGTGTACAGATGTCACCAACTGTTTTCTTTCATTCATTGCCAATGCTGTATTGGACATGTCAACATGTGCAGTTGCAAGAGGTTTGGTTGGTGACCCAGATGGGCTACAGGTGACAAACCTTACTGATGACACTACCTCACCAGAATTAGAAGAGTTTGTTTCATTCAACATGAACAATGGTACAATAGTGCTTCGTTTCACTGAGATCATTCGCAGCTCGAGCATTAATTACACCGCTGTTCACTTGCATAATTGGCATGGTGGACCTTCTGACACAAATAGAATTTCACTTAGAGGAGGTTTATCACTTGGAAATCAAGTTGACACTCTCCTTATAATCCAGCTAACTGACGATGATTTGAATCGTATCAAGGTAGACCAAAAGGTCTGTGCAACTTCTCCGAGTTGCTGGATTCGTTTCACATCAGACTTTGTCACCGATTCATCAGGAAATGCTGTCCTTGCTGTCTCCGACTCAATGGTGTATAGGGAAGATGAGTCAGCAGGAGCCTATGTTAGAGACACAACCAGCCCTACTTTAGTAGGCTTCCAGTTGGATATGAACACAGCAATAGTAACGCTGGAGTTTGATGAGGCAGTTGATGTGAGTGAAGCAGATTTGACTGCAGTTACTCTTCAGTCTGCTGCAGACAGTGACACAAGCTTTACACTGACAGATGGAAATGATGTCACAGGTAATGATGACAATGGAGTGAGTTTTCAATTTGAACTTGATCCAAGTGACTTGCTTGACATTAAGGCTAATGAGGGCCTTGCTACTGATGTCAACAACACATTTATTTCTATTACAAGCATGCTAATGAAAGACATGTATGGAAATCTTGTTAATGCCATTCAGAATGGAGATGGTGTAAAAGCTTCTCAGTATATGTCTGATATATCTAGTCCTATTTTGGAGACATTTGACCAGTTAGACATCAATGTTGGTGTGGCATCTCTTCGGATAACATTCAGCGAACCAGTAGACATCACTAACGTTGTGTTTTCAAGGGTTAGTTTGCACCAAAAAGCAGGCAATGGAACAGTTATCTCTTTGACAGATGGGTCAGTTAGGTATGACACTGATGAAGATGGTCAGAGGAAAAGAAAGATTATACTTTCTGTTGCCGATGCTGATTTGCAGGAACTTAAATTGCTATTTGATTTTGATAATCAATCTGACATTTACATCTCTATATCTGATGGAATGGTGCAGGATGTGGCTGGCAACAATGTTACAAGCACGACCTCTGCAATACAGATACAAGCTGGTGGCTTTATTCCTGACTCAAATGGTCCACAATTACTTTCTTTTGAGTTGGATCTGACAAAGGAGACAATGCTACTGACATTTGATGATGTTGTGAGTGTAGGCTCTCTTGATCCAAAAGAAATTACTCTTCATCCAGATAAGAGAGGATCTGATCCTAATAGCTACACTCTTACTGGAGGCACTTCACCAAGTTCTGATGGATTCTTTGTTCTAATTAACTTGACTCAGACTGATTTGAATGGGATAAAGAAGCTGCCTAACTTAGCGACTAGCTTGGATAACACATTTCTCTCAATGACGGCTGCTGCAATTGATGACATCTTTAATGTCAATGCTTTGGCTATAGTTCCTGATTCTGCTATTCAAGCCAGAAACTTTACTGAAGATAACATTAGACCATCATTGGAGTCTTTTCAGTTAGATATGAATATTGGTTCTATTACGTTCGTCTTCTCAGAAGTGGTAAATATTAATACTCTCACCATGTCAGAAGTCTCATTACAGAATGCAGGAAACACTATTTTTACCCAAAGTCTTCAGTTTAGTGGTGGTGAGAGGACGTCAACTGTTTATGAACGCGAGTTTTCTATCAATATTAACGTCTTTGACTTAAACTCACTGAAAGAAATGCTACAACTGGCAACGAATACATCTAACACGTTTATATCAATAACTAACTCGACTGTTCAGGACATGAATGGTAACTATGTTTATTCAGTCAGTAATGCTGAGGCTATTCTGGCTACGTTAGTGATCAGCGATACAACGAGTCCCTCTCTGGAGTCATTTGAACTTGATCTTGATGCAGAGGTATTGACACTTACTTTTTCTGAGACAGTACAAGCTGCTACACTTCAGCCAAATGCAATTGGTTTACAAGACGATATTACTTCAAGTTACAGAGTACCTCTTACTGGTGGAATTGGTTCAAATATTGACTCTACTATTATTTCTGTGGACCTAACGCAGACTGACTTGAATGAAATCAAGAAGGAAAGAAATGTTGGGACAAATAGGAATAACACATTCTTGATATTAGGATCTTCAACTATATTTGACATGAACAACAATGCTGTTGTTCAGATCAGGGATCAAGCTGCTCTTCAAGTAAATGAGTATACAGAAGACAAATCCTCACCTCAGTTGGTTTCGTTTTCACTAGATATGGACAGTGGTGAACTAAAATTACAGTTCAGTGAAACAGTAGAGTCAGCTAAACTAAATGTGTCAACTATTGTCGTACATGATGGACCTCTTCTGTCTGGAGTTGCAGGACAACATTATTTGACCGCTGGTGTTGAACCTGTTGGAAGCTATACTTTAAGCATTGATGGTACTGACTTGCTTGTGCTGTTAGGAAGTGATGATCTCAATGAACTTAAAAGGCTGCCTGCTGTAGCAACTGCTTTCACTAATACATACATCTCTATCGATGAGACAACTGTTGTTGATATGAATGGGAACAATGTTATTGCACGTAGCAACACTACATCACTTCAGGTGTCTGGTGGTGGCTTCACACCTGATTCATCACCTCCAATATTAAGGTCTTTCTATTTGGACATGAATCAAGGTATACTTAATCTCACTTTTACCGAGACAGTGAATGCAACTTCTTTGGATGTAAGGCAAATTCTTATCCAATCTAACTCAACCATGGCCACATCTCAGTACTCTTACACTTTGATGGGGAGCTTGTCTAGTTTTGCCCATGCTGTTATTGTGTCAGTCACTCTTGACAACAAAGACTCGGACTTAATTAAATTTCGTAGACAGTTGGCAGTCAGTGTTGACACGACCTATGTGGTGTTAGGGAACAGTAGTGTCTTGGACATGAATGGTAATGTCATTAACAGCTCAGCAATTGGTATTCGAGCTGCTGGTTTTACTCCTGACACCACTGAGCCTTATTTGAATTCAAGTAGATTGGATGTAGACAACGGACAGTTGACACTAACATTTTCAGAAGTAGTAGATCACTTGACACTACAGATGACTGAACTGATTGCTTTGAATGAAGGCAGTGGAGGAAGTACAAGTAATTTTACATTTACTGGTGGTGTTGTGTTTGGAACAGGTGTTGATGTGGGGTATCCACCTGTTTTTGTTGTTAATTTGACAACAAGTGATCTGAATGCTTTGAAGAAGAGACCTTTGCTGGCTGTTGATAATGAAACAACATTCTTATCATACCGTCAGGAGTTTGTTCAGGATATGAATGGCAATAGTATTATTGAAGTGTTGGATACGTCTGCTCTGAAGGTTGCTCAGTTTGTGTTTGACACAACAAAACCAAAGTTAAAGTCATTTTATTTGAATTTGACATCAGAAGAGTTGTTGCTTTCGTTTGATGAGGTTGTCAACTATGGGACTGTTCAAGTGGATGGGCTTGTTTTGCAGAGTCACAGTACTGTTGAAAATGGGGTGTATCAACAGCTTACATCTAGTACAGTAGCAACTGATAAGTATGGACTGACTGTTGTGCTCAAACTCAGTCGAGATGACCTGGATGAAGTGAAGCTTGAAACTCGTCTTTGCACTGAGATTGCCAACTGCTTTTTGTCTGCATTAGCTGCTACTATTTCAGACATGAATGACAATTTTCTGATTTCTGTCTCTAACACATCTGCTCAATTAGCTTTTGATTTCACTGAAGACAAGATTCAGCCAGAACTGAAAGATTTTAGTCTTGACATGGATGATGGTCGATTGACCTTGACTTTTAGTGAGCCGGTAAATGCTTCATCATTGAAAGTATCAAATATTGTGCTATTATCAAATCAAGGCAGAAACATCTCTGATGGGCAGTTGAGATTTCGAGAAGGAAACTTGCCGAAGATGTCTGAGACAAGAAGTAGCAATGGAGTTGAACTAGAGGTGTTGCTGGGCTCTGAAGATATGTACGCATTGCAAGCTCAGACTTCATTGGCTACAATGAAGGCGAATACATACCTGAGTATTGAATCTAATGCTGCGAGAGACATGAACAATCTAGATGTGGTTGAAATTGGTGCAACGGTGGCTTTGCTTGTAGATTCATTTGTTGAGGATGCAACAGGCCCAATGCTTGTTCGATTTGATTTGGACATGGATGATGGCTCTATGAACTTGACATTTAATGAGACCGTAAATGTAAGCAGTCTTTCTCTTCCAAAGTTTGTAATACAGGCAGATGTAAATAGTAGCAGGGGTGTGATGCTTAGTCAGCTATTGACCATGCCATCTATCAACTCTCATAGTGTTAAAGTTGATTTGGATCTAGTTGACGTAAACATGATCAAACTGGAAAGAGAAATTGGCACTGAAGCTGACAATTCATTTATTTACATGCGTAGTGGTGGAGTGGTGGATCTTGCTGCTAGTCCAAACCAGGCATATACTACTGTTATTGGTGCTACGTCATTTTTTGAAGATGTGACAAGACCTTTTATGACTAGTTTCTTTGTTGACTTTAATGCTGGAACTATAACACTGAACTTCAATGAGCCAGTTGATCACTTAACTTTAAACACAACAGCTGTAATTTTGCAGTCTTCTGCTAACTCTTCACGTGCTTATGCTTTAACTGGTGGTAGTTCCAACAGCTCAAGTAACTTGCAGATCACAATAGACTTGTCGAATATTGATCTGAATGCAGTGAAAAGAGATGAAAATCTGTTTGTAAGCAGAGATACAGCATTTATTAGATTTACATCATCACTTATCAAAGATATGGTGGGCAATAGAGTTATAGAAGTACAATCAGGTTATGCTGAGCAAGCAGTTGCATTTGTGAATGACACTACTAAGCCGACTCTTCACAATTTTCGTTTGGACATGGATGAAGGTCTTCTGACTTTAATTTTCAGTGAAACAGTAAATGTGTCTTCACTGGTATATTCTCGCATTTTGCTTCAAAAACTGTCAAATGTGACTAGTGATTCTGGACGGTTGACACTCACGGGAGGATCTCTGAACTCTTCTGAAGACTCTACTGTTGTTTCTGTCTTGTTATCTTTGAATGACTTAAATGAATTGAAACGGAAAAGAATAGCTTTGCATCCTGATTCGTCATGGCTGGTGATGTTGGAAGGTGCAATTGTGGATATGACTAAAAATCCTGTTGTTCCTCTGATAAATGGTCACACTTCAATGGTTGCATCTCAACATACAGATGATACAACTGACCCTATTGTGGAATACTTTAACTTTGATCTTACTGCTGAGACTCTAACTTTGCATGTTTCTGAAACTGCATATGTAGACAGCGTTATGGCTGACCAAATAACTCTCTTGAACCATGATAGAACAACCAGCTACCGACTGACTAGTGAAAGCAAAGCAGTTCATGAAGATAGTCCTGTGATAATCATCGACCTGTCTCTGAGAGACCTGAATAGAATTAAAACACTTACCAATTTAGCAACTTCAGTTGAATCTACTTACCTTCAACTTACTTCATTGACATTTCAGGATATATCAATGAATAAAGTGGCAAACATTTCAAAGTCATTGATGCTAGGTGTTCGGAATTTTACTGCAGACAACATCAAACCAGAATTGGAGGGGTTCGACTTGGACTTGACTGCTGAAACTCTTACTCTCTCTTTTTCTGAGACTGTCAACTCCAGCACCTTGAATTTTGCAGAACTTACATTCCAGCCTTTTGTTGGTAGTTCAAATGTGAATCAGTACCACTTGATAGGAGGGTCAGTTAGTCAGAACAGCCACATTGTGATTATCAATTTGACAACGTTTGATTTGGATCAGATAAAGAAGAGAACAGATTTGGCAACTGAACTAAATAACACATATCTTACAATTGAGGACAACGCAGTGAGGGACATGAATGGTAACGGTTTAGTTGGCAGAGTGAATGGATCTTCTCTTGGTGCAACATCCTACAAAAGTGACTTTACGCAACCTGTGCTGGTGTCTTATAATTTGAATCTTAATACGTCAGTACTCAGTTTATATTTTTCAGAGGTAGTCAATGCTTCATCTCTTGATGTAACTGGGCTACAGCTACTGAATTCAATTAATGGTACAGTCTCTTATGTGTTACGTGTGGGCAAAACCAGCAGTCCAGATGAAAATGTTCTAGAGGTACAGCTAGACGATACAGCCTTAAATGAAATAAAGGCACTGTATGTGCTAGGTACATCTCGCACAAATACATTTATGACTGTGCACCGTACCAGTGTTCAAGATATGGCTGGTAATTACCTCACACCAATCAATAAAAAGGATGCTTTGCAAGTGCAGATTTATACAGCCGATGAGGTACCACCGTTTTTGATTGACTTCAGTCTGGATATGGACAGTGGTCTGCTTAATCTGACATTTTCAGAGACTGTGAACTCAATGTCTTTGAATGGTGCTGGCATCACTTTGCAACATAACATGTCTTATGTAGCTGCATTAGCTCATTCATTGGTTGGTGAAGCATCTGTGTCAGACAACTCTACGATTATTGAAGTTGTATTATTAGCTATCGATCACAATGCAGTTAAACTAGTTGATGGTCTTGCTACATCTCTCAATACTAGTTACATCAGCTTTGAATCATTGACAATTGCTGATATGAACCAAAACCAAGTAGTTGAAATTGATCGAAATGTGGCTATCAAAGCCAGAAGTTATGTTCCAGATACAACGTCTCCTAAGATTTTGCACTTTGATATTGATTTGTCTGAAGAAAAGATCATACTGGAGATGAATGAAGTCATTCGTGCATCAACTTTGAATGTAACTTACATCACTCTGTACAGCAGTCGCAATGAAGGTGTGTTTTATACACTTACTGGTGGAAAGTTGTTTAATGATAGCAGTGTGAATGTAACACTAACTTTGGAGTGGAATGATTTGAATGAAATCAAACGTCTTAATCTTGGTACATCACGTAATGATACGTTTCTAAGTGCTGGAAATGCTGCATTGAAAGATCATGCAAATAATCAACTGTCATCTATCAGTGTGTCTTCAGCTTTGCAAGTGCGTTTGTTTATACCTGATAAAGTAGAGCCATCTCTTGTGTCTTTTGATCTCAACATGAGCAGTGGAATCTTGACTCTTCGATTTTCAGAAACTGTCCAGTTCTCTAGCGTAGATGTGACAGGAATTACCATACAGGCTAGTGCTGGTCTGAAGACCATTGACAACTTGACTATAGCAGTAAAAAATATATCATTTGTCAATACTACTCAGAGAGTGAGTGAGATTCTGGCCTTCTACAGGTTGACACAGTCTTCTAACGTTTCGCTTGAGAATTCACCAACTCTACTGGTAACGCTTTCCCAGGCTGATCTGAATGCGGTGAAGGAAATGCGTGATCTAGCAGTCAGTGCTAACACAACTTTTCTTGCTGTAGAACGTGGTGCAGTAGAAGACATGAATGGTAACAAGTTGATTGCTATATCAAACAGTAGTGGGTTGCCTGTATCATCATTTATACCAGACGCCATATCTCCTTATTTAATCGCTTTCGATTTACGAATGGATAATTCTTTATTCATTGACTTGTATTTCTCTGAAACGGTGGATGCCAGTAGCATTGTAGCCACGAATTTTGTGTTTAGCAATGCACAAAATGTTACCAGACTAGATGGTACCTATCGCCTTAGTGGTGGTAAAGTAAGTGAAAAGGATAGCACTTTGATTTCTATCCAGGTTCTAGAAACTGATCTCCAAGCCATACGCTTGAAAGATTTGCATGAGCTTCTTACAACACCAGAGACAGCTTATTTGGCTTTTGGTAATGGTACTGCAAAAGACATGGCTGGCAATAGTATTGGATCTATTAGCCTGTCTAATGCACAGCAAATTCGATCAATGCTGGCTGACCTGAATCCACCAGAGCTTGATTTTTTTTATTTGGATATGAACTCTGGTGATGTCACATTTATCTTCTCTGAGGCTGTTAATGAGAGCACACTTAATTACAGCCTGATTGAGTTGCACAGCAGGAGAAATAGTGTCACATCAAATCAAACAACTTATAAACTTACGGGTGTTTTGGATGTAACTGTTTCAGGCAGTGGATCCGTCCTTACTGTTTCTCTTTCTGCTAATGACTTGAATGAAATCAAACGATTGTCAGATTTGGCGGTGTCTTCAAATTCGACATATTTAACAATTGGACGTGGTGCTGTGAAAGATACATCAGGCAATGAAGTTGCAGAGATTTCTTTGGATTTTGCTCAGAAAGCGTCTACATTTGTCACTGATGAGACATTACCCAGAGTCATTGGATTTGACTTGGATTTGGTTTCAGAGCAACTAACGTTGTCATTTTCAGAGACAATAAATTCTTCTTCTATAGACATGACAAAGTATTTGTTGCAGAACGAGAGAACTGTGACGCAATTTGCTCATCAGCTAAGTGGAGGAGTTGTGCTGAGTAATGACTTTATTACAGCTGTAGTGGTACTAACGAGAGAAGATCTTAATGCTATCAAAAAGCTGGAATTTCTTGGGACAAATGGCTCTAACACTTTTCTTGTTGTAGAAAGCAATGGTGCAAAGGACATGTTTGGTAATTCAGTTGCAAGAGTGCCTTCAAATCAAGCACTGCAAGTCAATCTGTATACTGCTGACTCTATTAGACCAAGTCTCTTGAGTTTGACTATTGATATGGATGCTGGCTTCATGCTGTTGACATTTAATGAAACAATGAAACAGTCAACCCTTGATTCATCATTGCTTACTCTTCAGGATGGAGTTGGATTTCAGAACTACAGCTTGACTTTAGGAGGGGCTATCAGCACAATGGATAACAGCCCCGATATTTTGATTAAACTTCGAGCTGTGGACTTGTATGAATTGCAAAGAATTCCTTTGTGCAGTAATAAGAACAACTGCTTTTTGCTCTTGCCTAACGACTCCATTAGTGACATGGTTGGTTTACCTGTCATAGAACGACCAAATGGAAATGCTTTTCCGGTTTCTCTGTTTATTCCTGATACCACTAGTCCAGTCATCACAGAATTTACAGAATTCAATTTAATGAATGAGACTCTAACTCTTACATTCAATGAGACTATAGATGTTTCAACACTGAATTTGAATGTTCTCAAATTGCAGACATTATTCGAAAACCCGTTGAGTACATATTCATTGACTGGAGGGACTGTTGATTATATTGATACGCATGTTGTGCTAGTTCGACTATCTGAGAATGATGTAACGAAAATCAAACTTGATGAAAACGTTTGCTCCAGGAGGGGCGTTTGCTACGTTCACTTGACTTCACAATTTGTTAGAGACATGAATAACAACTCATTATCGCCAGTAGATTTAAGCTTTCCTGGATTTATTGTCACAACCTTTATTCCAGACGATCGTTCTCCTGAACTGATTGGATTTGATTTAGATGCTGACAATTTTACTCTTACACTGAGCTTTAGTGAACCAGTAAGATCTTCATCAGTAAAATTTAAAGATATTGCTTTGCAGAGTGCAAGAAATGCTTCTCTTGGGGAATTGTTTACCTTAGCTGAGGGTGTTGTTTTATCTAGTAATGGGAAACAACTGCAAGTGAGCATTGCGGACGATGATGTGGAAGAGTTAAAGTCTTCAGTCTACTTCAAGGACAGGAATTCTACTTTCTTAAGCCTGAAATCCAGCGCTTTGACAGACTTGGCCTTTGTTCCTAACTTTGTGACAGCTATTCATCAGACATTTGCACTGCAAGTTCGTGACTATCAGAATGATGTCAGTGGACCATTTGTTTTGTCATTCACTTTGGATCTGGACTCTGACAAACTGACAGTCACATTCAGTGAGCCAATCAGCTTGACAACACTAAATGTCTCAAAGTTCACAATTCATGACATCAATAAAACTAGTAATCACACACTAGTCAGTGGAACTTTAGATGTGGACAATTTAGTTTTAGGTGCAGCTATAGTAACAATTGATCTTGCCAGAGTGGACATCAGTGAACTGAAAGTGAATAACTTCCTGTCATCTCTTTCGTCTGGAGTACACTTAACTGCTTCAATGTTTGGAGTGAAGGATACGTCTGGCAATTGGAATAAACTACAAAGTAATTTGAAAGGACAGTTGATTTCAGACACAACTCTAGCAACTCTTGAGTCATTCGCTGTGGACTTGGATTCTGGGAAATTGAGTCTTACTTTTAATGATGTTGTATCTTCATCATCATTTCGTTCGGTTGGAGTCACGTTACAGAATAGCACGAGCTCTATTGCAGAGTCTGCAATTCGTCTTGGATCAGAAAGTTTTACTAAGAGTATGGATGGTTATGTTATTGATGTTGTGTTGTCACCAAATGATCTTAACGCTGTGAAGGCTCAGCAAATGTTGTTCACAAGCTTGAGTGACTCATATATCACAGTCACAGCAGCTACAGTCGATGACATATTTGATCGAGATATCATTGCAGTAACTGATGGCACTGCATTGCGAGCAAGTAATCTAACTTTAGATATTACGCTGCCTGAACTACAGAGTTTTGATCTTGATCTTGATGATGGGTTGCTGCTGCTGAACGTCAGTGAATCTGTGGACAGCAATACGTTTTTGGTTAGTCATATTTCACTTTTGAACGCAGCTGAGAACAGTACATCATCTCTACAGCTTGACAATAAGACTTATTTTTATGTGATGAATTATGCTGTAGTTGTGGTAGAACTAACTGATGATGACTTGAATTTTATTAAGAAGGACGTTAGGTTGGCTACGGGTAGTGGAGACACTTTTATTACGCTTGAGGCTGACACAGTCAGAGATTACAGTGGCCATCAGATTGAGCCTGTGCCGAATTCTGATGCTCAAAATGTCAGAAATTATTTTCCTGACAGAACTGCTCCCAGCCTTTTGTCGTTTGATCTAGACATGAATACTGGAGAACTGTTTCTTACATTTTCTGAAACAGTCAATGCATCATCATTTAACATTACACGCATTACAATCCAAGGCCGTTATATTCTGTTTCCGTCAGAATTTCATTATTCCTTGACAGGTGGAAAGTCATCAACAGAAGACTTAACGGCGATGAACGTGTCCCTTTCATTACAAGATCTTAACTCGCTCAAGCAGCTTACGAAGGTTGCAACACAGTTGTCTGATACGTATGTTGTGGTGAAGGCTTCTCTGGTGAAGGACATTGCTGGCAATCCTAGTCTACCTGTGGCTGATGGAGCAGCTCTTAAGTGTTCTCGATACGTGCCAGACAATACACAACCACGTCTGATATCTTTTGACTTGGATCTTTCCATGGAAATACTCACACTCAACTTTTCAGAAACTGTGAATGCAAGTAGCTTAGAGTTCAGCAGAATTGCTCTGTGGTCACGCCAGGCAGGAAATGTTACGTTGTCATTAGTTCCAGGACAAGTTCTGTCAACTGATGCGCCAGTTCTATTGTTGAAACTATCATTGTCAGATTTGAACACTATAAAAATGAGAGATGACTTGGCTACAAGTAAGAACAACACTTTTCTGTCATTGTCTGAAAATGCTGTCTTTGACATGAATGGCCAGTCGGTTGTCGTTATAAACGCCAGTAATGCTTTGCCTGTTCGCAATTTTGAAGAGGATGTGACACCTCCTCGCTTGCTTGAATTTTCCCTTGATATGAATTCTGGAATTCTAGCTTTAACGTTTTCTGAAACAATGCGAGTATCAACTCTTAATGTGACAGGCTTAACAGTTCAAAACAGAGCAGGAAATGTCAGTGTCACATCTCGTCAGCTGACTGGTGGCATAACAAAATCTGTTGATGGACCTATTGTACTTGTATCTCTGGCTCAGGTTGACCTCAATGCTCTAAAATTAAAGACAAGACTCGCTACAAGTGATGAAACTACGTATTTGGTGATGAGCTCATATGCTATCAAAGACATGAATTCAAACTTAGTCGAAGAGATTGGTGACGTAAGTGCTCTCTTGGTGACCTCTTTCATTGAAGATCAGACAGCTCCAGCTTTGGAATCATTTACGTTTAATTTAAACGTTAACCAGGTGTTGCTTTCATTTTCAGAAACTGTAAGTTATCGGACATTTGTGCCTGATCAGATAACTGTATTGAATGCTGCTGATACTGCGTCTTCATCCCATGTGCTAACGGGTGGCAGTGTACTCAGAGCAAATTCTCATATCATGTTGTTGTATCTGACTATTGAAGACGCAAACGAGGTGAAGCGACTTTCTGCTCTGGCAGTTTCCAGAAACACAACCTTTTTGTCAGTTACTTCTCTGCTTGTGAAAGACATGAATGGCAACAACAATTCTGCTATCGACTTTTCATCAGCATTGTCCGCTGGTGTCTATGTGGTAGATCAAATGCCTCCAACTTTGGACAATTATAATCTTGACTTGAACGCAAATTTCTTGACTTTGTATTTTTCAGAAACTGTCAATGCATCTACGTTTAATGTGACTGCTTTGACATTCCAGAATGCTCCAGTGGCAACTCAAGTTCATCATTTGACTGGTGGCATTCTGCTTAGTAATGACAGTCATGAGTTTACAGTACAGCTGTCACAGTTTGACACTGATGAACTGAAAAAGCTGAGGGAAACAGCCACGTATTCTGCTAACACGTTTCTCACAGTTGATACAACTTTAGTTTCTGACATGGCTGGTCTAATGGTAGTCAGTATCAATGACAGTAAGGCTCTTATGGTGGACTCATATACAGTGGATGTCACTAAGCCGTATTTGGTTTCGTTTGATTTGGACCTGGATTCAGGAGAGCTGTTTTTGTCTTTCAGTGAGACTGTGGATGGCGCAGTGTTTCAGAGCAGCAGCTTAACTTTGGTCAATTTTGGAGAGAACTATACGGTGCATGATTTGCAAGGTGGTACTTCCTTTCCTGATGAGAGTACCTACATAACGGTGAAAATGCTGAAAGTAGACTTGGATGCTGTCAAACTCGACCTCAACTTAGCAACTAGTGTTAACAACACATTCGTTCGTGTTTACAACGAGACTGTTCGTGATATGTCTACAGCCAGGAATTATGTAAGACCTAGAGCTTTACAAGTGTCTAACTTTACTCAAGATACAACTCCACCCGAGTTAGAATCATTTGTGATTGATGTTGATAAGTCAGCTATTACGTTACATTTCAATGAGCCAGTTCAACGTAAATCCTTGTCAGTGACATCATTTACTCTCCAGAGTGTGTCTAATGCATCACTACCAACTCAAGTGTATGAACTAACCGGTGGAACTTCACCAAGTGATTCTGGTAACGCTATTATCATCAATCTGACTGTTGAAGATCTAAATGAACTTAAACGCAACGAGAGGCTACTAGTGAATCGCCATACAAGTTATCTTAGCGTGGATGAGGATGCTGTTGTAGACATGAATGGAAACCCAGTTGTGCCAATTAGAAACTCAAGTGCGATTCAAGCTTCAGCTTATTTCAATGATTCCACGCAACCTCACTTATCGTCTTTTAATCTGGACATGAATACAGGCATTCTTACTCTCATGTTTCCTGAAACGATGGATGCTAGCTCAGTCAGAATGGATGGTATGGGACTTCAGGTTGCGTTCAACACAACAACTGAAAGTCATAGACAGATATTGAGCCAGGGAAGTGTACTCGATGGAGATTCCACTATAATTCGATTGCAGATTGCCACTGAAGATCTGAATGAGTTGAAACGGAAAGGCATTGCTAGAGCAAAACGTTTTGTTTTTCTCACGATTGACTCTATTGCAATTCAAGACATGTTTGGGCACTCCGCGAGACCGCTTATGAATGGTCTTAATGCTGAGCCTGTTAATTTATTCATTCCTGACACAACTTCGCCAAATCTAGTCCAATTTGATATTAACTTGTCATCCGAAGTTATCACGTTGAGATTTGATGAAACGGTGCGTGCGTCCACGCTTAATATGACCTTTTTTACTCTTCAAAACGACAGAGCAAATGGCTCTAGTGAGTTTTCATTTACCCATGCTACAGGGACAGCATCGAACGATTCCACTCAACTTGTTGTTGATGTTGCCACTGTTGATCTAAATGACATCAAGAGAATTCAGAACCTTGCTACAATGTTTAGCGACACGTTTATGAGACTAACTTCATTGGCTGTCGAAGACATGGTACAAAATGCAGTGAGTGAGATGAACTCTTCAAACGCAGTAAATGTTACAAAATTCACCGATGACTCGGTGAGACCTGTTTTAGACATGTTTGACATAGATTTAGACAATGAGACATTGACAATGACATTCTCAGAAACGATTAATGTGATTTCCTTGGATCCAACACAGATTACAATTCAACAGTTTTCTTCCTTATTATCTGGAGATTATTACAGACTGACTGGAGGTAGATCTGTATTTGAGGATGACCCTGTAGTTGTTGTTTCAATTTTAAAAGAGGATATGATTATAATTAAGCAGAAAATTTTCTTGGCAACTGGACGAAATGACTCCTACTTGTCCTTAACTAATGAGACTGTCAGAGATATGAACGGAAACCAGGTGGTTGATGTTGGTAGTGAAAACGGTGTTAAGGCTAAGGTCTACTTTAAGGATGTAACAAGACCTGTTTTAGTGTCGTTTGAGTTGGACATGGATGCGCCTACTATTACTCTGACTTTTTCTGAGACTGTCAATAGCTTGACTATTGATCCCACTGCAGTTACGCTACAGGATGGTTTGTACGCTGATGATTCTTACGTTCTAACTGGTGGAGGCACACTTAGTTCAAACGGAACAGTTATGATTATTGATATCATTAAAGAAGACTGGGATATCCTGAAGAAGAACAGTAGCCTCGTGACTTCTGTTACAGATACTTGGATCACGTTTACGTCTGCTCTAGTTGATGACATGGATGATAACAATGTTGTAGCTATAGTTGATGGGGAAGCTTTACAGGCTGTTGCACACATCAATGATTCTACTCCACCTACATTGTTGTCGTTTGACTTAGACTTGGATTCCGGCAATGTAACTCTTTCTTTCTCTGAAACTGTCAATGCTTATTCATTTAATCCGTCAGAGATTTTGTTTCAGGATGCTGTAGATACTATTATTGTGCTGGATGAGCAGCGCTTCCAACTTACAGGTGGAAATGCTACAATGGGCAACACCACTTGGATTTCATTCGATATTCTTGTTGATGATTTGAACGAGATTAAACGGCTTTATCAGCTTGCCACATCTGCTGAAAACACATGGATAACTTTCAGTGCGGATATGATTCGAGACATGAATGACAATCCAATTGTTGCTATTTCAACAACATCAGCAAAGAGGGTAAATGATTATGTGTCTGATAGGACGAGGCCGCACTTGTATGTGTTTGACATTGACATGAATCTTGGGATTTTGACTTTACATTTTCCGGAAACAATGAACCGATCGACTTTGCAGATAGACCAATTTACTCTCCATTCTGATCGAAATGCGAGCGAAGTCACTCACCGGTTGACGGGTGGTGGTATTGCCGAAGGTGATGCAGTCAAATTTCAAGTGGAGTTGACATTCAGTGACTTGAATCAAATTAAAAGGAAAGAGCTTTGTACAGAGAGATATCAGCGCAATGACTGTTATCTCTCATTTACTGAAGATGGTATTTCTGATATGGAAAACAATAGAGTTTTACCAATTAACACAACTATGGCCCGTATTGTTCGCTTTTTCACTGTCGATCGCACACAACCTGCATTGACTTTGTTTGTTCTTTTGGATCTGCATACAGAGAAGATGACTCTCAGATTTTCTGAAACAGTGAATGTGTCATCGTTTGATCCGTCGCAGCTGACTTTACAGAGATGGGGCTATGATGATACGTTTCCGGGTTTCACAAGGATAATGCTAACCGGTGCACTAAACGTTACTCAAGATGACGATATTACAATCAGCTTTATTCCACTAACGTTTGATTTGAATCGCGTCAAGCAACTTAGGGATCTTTGTATTACTGGAAGAACATGTTGGTTACGACTTACAAATACAAGTGTCTATGATATGGCGGGAAATAGCATTGAGGCTGTTGCGGATCCTCCGCTTTTGGGCGCTCTTGACACCAAACATCATGCAGACGTTTTCATTTATGATGCAGTCAGGCCAACGCTTGTTGGATTTCGAATCGATATGGATGAGCTTAACTTGACATTGACGTTTGATGAAACTGTTCAGTTTAGCTCTTTCAAGGGTACAGCTTTGACTTTGCATAATTCTAGAAACTCAACGGAGAAATATACACTAACAGGCGAGGAGGTTCTAACAACGGTAGATTGGATCTATGTCAATTTCAGACTGACCGATGTTGATGTTCGGAAAATTAAGGCTTTAGAGTTTCTAGCAACAGAGATGAATGACACGTTTATGGAAATAACGGCAGATCTGGTTGAAGATATGGATAATAACGAAGTAGTGCCTGTACTAGAGTCTAGTAGCCTAAAACAGACCATCGACTACATTCCCGACACCACATCTCCGGTATTGGACTATTTCATTGTAAATCTGGAAGACAAATATGTTACTTTGGTGTCGGTCGAAGCGATTTACCTTCCTTCGGTCAAACCGTTTCAGGTGACTATACAATCAGCTTCCAATATTTCTGCGTTTGGTGCTACTTACTTTACTCTTACTGGAGGCATTGTGGACTACTCGGATGGAGACAAATTGCAGGTGAAAATACAACTTACTGCAAGTGATGCTCGGATAATTAAATTGAACGAATTGCTAGCGGAAGAAGGACCTGCAGATACTTACATATCCATTCCCGAAGGCACGTTTTACGACATGGCAGACAACCCTGTTATAGAAATATCAAATACTAGCGCTACACGTGTTTTGCTGCAGCACTTCTTCAAGGATGCAGCACGTCCCGATTTGCTCAGCTTCGAATTGGATATGGACGGTGCAGTTCTATTGATGACATTTAGTGATGTAGTGGACAGCGCCACATTCCGTCCTACCGGGATAACTCTTCAGAATGTAGCCACTCTGGATGCAGTCACTGCGTCCTACACTCTCACTGCCAGTGGTACAGGCACTGACAGCCTCAGCGGATATGAAATGTTGATGAACATTTCTATTCAAGACATGAATGCAATAAAGAAGAATTTAGATGTGGCTACAAATATTAATAACACATTCGTGTCTACTGATAATAATCCGACAAATGCAGCTATTTTAGACGACGAGGGCAATTATCTCAACCCAGTTCGACCGGGTCTGATGGCTAGCAAATTTACACCTGATACGACGTCGCCTTATCTGGTAGAGTATGATTTGGATTTAGATGCGGGATTGTTGACTTTGACATTCCAAGAAACGATGAGAGCGCGGACTCTGAATATTCTACTTCTTGGGTTTCAAAATGCCGTAAATGATAGTGTCGCTTCAGTTCAACTAAACCTAACTGGCGGAAACTCTAGTCAAGAAGACTCGACTATGATTATTGTTCAAATTTCGAAAGTAGATCTGGATGAGCTGAAGAGACTAACTCCAGGATTAGCTACAAGCAAGGCTGATACTTATCTTTCTTTTCCGCCAACGACAATAGAGGACATGAACGGAAACTATGTTGTTCCAGTCACTGGTAGTGAGGCTATGCAAGTATCTACTTTTACGCTTGATAAAACTCCACCACGATTACAGAAGTACGGGGTCGACTTGACCTCTGAAATGGTAACTTTAACTTTCACAGAGACTGTGGACGCTTCTACTTTCAATGTATCTGAAATAACCTTTCAAGACGCTGCTTTGGCCACTAGTCGATATACATTGTTACTCGGCGATGTATCTCTCAATGATTCATCGGTTCTTGCTGTATCTTTTGATATTGATGACCTCAATGAAATCAAGCGTATCGAGACGATTGCAACCGGTCTGAATACGACTTTTTTTACGATTTCGAGTCGTCTAGTTCGAGACATGAGTGGAAACCAAGTTGCTGAAATTTCTGACGGTGATGGTCTAAAAGCTGACCAGTTTAGAGAAGATGAGACAAAACCAGATCTTGTTTCATTTGATCTCGATATGAATACGAACCTTCTGTCTATGACTTTTTTGGAAACCGTCAAAGCTAACACATTGAAATTGACTTACATCTCGCTTTTGACAGGTGGAAATGGTCAGAACCATACCTTAACAGGAGGAGTGCCATCACAAAGCGATGATACGGTGTTGAACGTCACATTTAACAAATACGACTCTGATGAGATTAGAAGACTAGATCTCCTTGCGGTATCAAATTTGTCTTCCATCTTGTTCTTGCGTGCTGCAGCCGTGGAAGACATGAACGGGAACGCGTTACTGGCATTGTCACTTAATGTGTCCAAATTCGTTCCGGACACGACAGCTCCCGAGCTCGAATCATTCGATTTGGATTTAGACAGACAAACAGTAACTTTAAGTTTTTCTGAAACCGTCTTAGTTACAAGTCTAAATGCTAGAGAGATCAGTCTTTTCAACGCCAACAGTACCGAGTTTGCGGAGTCTTCGTACATCTTAACCGGAGGCTTCACTTCTTCACTCGATGGAACGTCGGTATCCATAACGTTGTCGACTGCTGATTTAAACGAAATAAAGAAGCTTTCGTCGTTGGCCACCTTTCGTGAAAACACGTTTCTCGCTCTTTCTCGAAACACAGTTACTGACATGATCGGAAATCCTGTCGTTGCTATTAATGCGTCTGCTGCAACGAAGCCAGTGAACATTTTTGGGCAAGACAAAACTTCGCCGCAGTTAGTTTCTTTCGACTTGGATCTCGACGCATGTCGACTAGATTTGACGTTTTCGGAAACAGTGCGTGCAGGATCGCTGTCATCATCTGGAATCACGGTGCAGAGTAATCATACGGGGCCCATCGATGAGTATACTCTAACTTCTGTATCGTCGACTGCCAGTAGCAATGGACCTGTCCTCCTTCTTGTTCTTGGCAGTGATGACTGTAATGAGTTGAAGAGAATTAGAGGTTTGGCTGTCAGTAAAGACACGACTTTCATTTCTGTTAATATACTAACTGTGCAAGACATGAATGGCAATAGAGTGACAGACATTGGAAGCAACGACGCATTGAGCGTCGGCTTATTCGTTGAAGACCAGACTTTCCCTGTTCTTGAGCAGTTTGATTTTAACGAGAACACGTCTGTTCTTTCTCTTACTTTCAGCGAGACTGTTGACACATCAACGCTTAATGTAACAGTATTGACCTTGCAATCCTCCGCTGATGGTGTCGATGATATTTACAAACATACATTTAATAAATCTACGTTTTCAAACAGTGAAAATGGCCTAACAGTTGATGTTATCTTGTCTACGAGCGAACTGAATGCAATAAAGCTGCTGAAGGGCCTTGCAAGAGAACCAAATTCAACGTTTTTGTCTTATACTGAAGATTTGATTGATGATATGAACCGCAATAAAGTCGTAGGAAGACCAGAGTCGTCTGCACTTCCGGTGTTTAAGCATATTGCGGATACCACAGGACCTTTCCTTGTAGCTGTCACGTTAGACCTATCAAGAGAACTGCTGGTGCTGACATTTGATGAAATTATAGACGTTGCCGAAGTGGACGTAACTATGTTGCTGTTACAACCGGATGACTCGAGTTTAAGCAAGTATCGGCTGACACAGTCAGATATATTGTCTACCGACTCTGCAGTTGTTACCTTAAAACTGAGCAAAGATGACCTGAATGTGATTAAACTTGATCGCTCTCTGGCTGTAAACAAGACGACGGCATGGTTGGAAGTTTTGCCCGACGCTGGACAGGATATGGCGTTGAAACCTAACCGTTTACAGAAAGTTGTACAGAATGCTAATGTGTATGTGGAGGATTCGGTTCGTCCAATGTTTAGATCGCACGTTGTTAACATGAACACCAGTCAATTGACTCTCAATTTTGACGAGTCTGTCGATAGTGACACACTGAACGTTTCTGCCATCATATTACAAAGCAGTTCGCAGGTCTTGTCATTAA
This sequence comes from Corticium candelabrum, assembly GCF_963422355.1. Lineage (NCBI taxonomy): Eukaryota > Metazoa > Porifera > Homoscleromorpha > Homosclerophorida > Plakinidae > Corticium > Corticium candelabrum. Next base: position 706,176 of record NC_085102.1, on the reverse strand, counting down.
ATGATGCATATCGACTGACTGGAGGCACGACTGCTAGTCCAAATGGATTGCAAATTGTCGTCGATTTGCCAAGCGATGTATTGAACAAGATCAAACAGAACGAGCAGCTGTACACAAGCCTTGAGACGTCTTATATGAGATTAGAGTCATTTTCTGTTAAGGACATGAACGGAAACGCACTGGTAGAGTCTACGGCTATGCAAGCAGAGGATTACGTTGAAGATGCCATCGATCCGTATTTGGTTAGATTTTCACTGGATATGAACAAGGGAATCATTTCTTTGAAATTTCAAGAAACTATTGATGTGTCCAATGTATCATTTAGTGGCATCACACTTCAGGAGTTGTCTAATGTTTCCGATTCGATCGTAAGTCACGACCTGACTGGAGGAGAGGTCGTTGTGAACGTCGATTCAACCGACGTTTTCGTTAAAATATCAGATAGAGACCTGAACGAGGTGAAACGCAAGAGAATAGCTAGATCAAGAGAGACAACTTGGTTGGTTCTTGAAGCCGGTACTTTTGTTGACATGACTGGACGCTTGAGTCAAAGTCGTAGGAATGGAGTCGATGCCGCTTTTGCGACCAACTACACAGCCGACACGACATCACCAGCATTAGTGTCTTTTGACTTGAATCTTAGTAATGAAACCTTAACTTTGAACTTTTCAGAAACTGTCGATGTCGGTTCGCTGAATATTTCAGCATCTGTCTTTCAGAGCGACATGTGGCAAACTAATGTTTCTCAAATCTATCGTCTCACACTTAGTAGCTCCAGTCCTAGTCTCTCTGACTCAACAATGATTACTGTCGATCTGTCAGACATTGACTTAAACGAATTGAAACGTTTAGAAAATCTGGCAACGTCGCCAGCCAATACCTATTTGGTTGTGGAGAATAGTCAGGTGAGGGATATGGTCGGCAACAGCATTACTTCTATACCTCATTCCAGTGGTAAGAGAGTTAGTGATTTTGATGAAGACTTGGTGAACCCATTTCTGAAAAATTTTGATCTTGATTTACGTCTACAGCTGATAACTCTATACTTTTCTGAGACTGTAGATGTGAGTACACTGGATGCTAAACAATTGACAATCCAACAAATGTCTCAATTTTCGACTATGAGTTACACACTGACTGGAGGTTTTGCGGCCGCACTGGACGATCCTTCTGTAATATTGACTTTGAGCGCGGAAGATTTCAACGCTATTAAGCAACGTCTGTCGTTGGCAGTTAACCGTGATACGACGCATGTTGCAATTACTGAAAGTCTTATCCAAGACATGAACCGAAATTGGGTGGATCCTATATTCCGTACGTCAGCACTGCAAGTACAATCGTTTGTCGGCGATGACGTTCCACCGACACTAGAGTCATTCGACTTGGACATGAATAGTGGAGAGTTACGCTTAACTTTCTCGGAGGTCGTCAGTGCTTCTAGCGTTCATCCGTCGTTTTTCTCCATATTGGCAAGTGTCAACTCATCTAAGCCGTACTCCCTTATGGGAGGAAATACGTCGATAGAAGACAACAATATCATTGCGATTTCTTTACTCTCTGATGACTTGAACTCAATCAAGGCCATGCACTCTTTAGCAACTCAAGCCGGCAACACTTTTCTGTCGTTCCCTGCAACGGCTGTTGAAGACACAGATGGGAATATGGTCAAAGCAACTGGCGCTCAAATGGCTAAGACCTTCATCGAGGACACAACGTCGCCAGTGCTGACGTCCTTTAAATTGGATATGGACAAGGGGACCATTCAGTTGACATTTAGCGAGACAATAAACTCACAATCATTTGACATTCTGGCAGTCGCTATTCAATCTTCTACAGGTGTGAGTCCAGAAGAGCAATACTCTTTGACATCCGGAGAAGTGAGTCAGCTTAATTCTACTTTACTAAATGTAACGCTCTCACTGAGAGATTTAAATGAATTGAAGCGACTGTCTTCTGTTGCTGTGTCAAGGAGCTCTACTTATATTACTTTGTCGCCTTCCGCAGTTGAAGACATGAATGGTAACAAAGTGGCTGCAATTTCTTCAACGGGCGCTTTGATGGCGTCTTATTACGATTTCGATGAGACGAAACCTCAAATTTTCAGTTTTACCATGGACATGAATTTAGGGCAAATGTTGCTGCAGTTTACAGAAACACTCAACGTATCTTCATTGGACTTTCTTTCGTTCGCTTTGCAGGACAATGTATCTGCGCCGGCGTCTAGCTTCACATTATCAGGAGGATCTGCTCAGGATTTTCATTCTCCAAACGTTACAGTTCAGCTAACAGTCGATGATCTCAATTCGGTGAAGCGTCTTAACATATGTACGGAAGCACTCCGAGAAGGAGATTGTTTCCTGTCGTTTTCGTCAAGAGCAGCTCGCGATATGGCGAACAACGAAGTAGTATCTCGAAGTTCTTATAATGCATTTCAGGCCATACATTTCTTTAGAGACTCCGCGCTACCTCGGCTGTTGGAATTCTCACAGTTCAATCTTATGAATCTTACCATGACATTGAAGTTTAGTGAGACCGTAGATGTAAGTACATTGAAGTATTTCAACATCACTTTGCAAAGGTTTTTTGAAAATCCGAGTGACTCTTTACAATTGACGACTGGAACAGTCGTCGGTATCGATGACTCTGTTGTCGTCGTGCGATTTTCAGGTACCGACACGGATCGAATCAAATTACACTCGAAAGTGTGTTCGAAACGCAATACTTGCTGGCTGGCAGTGGACTCTGGCGCTATCTTGGACATGGCAGGCAATTCCGTTGTTGCAGTTCCTAGTGGAGACGCGAAATATGTTGTTGAATATATTTCAGACAAGCAGAGTCCAGTCATTACTGCTTTTAACCTTTCTATGGACTCAGGAATTTTGTCTTTCTTTTTTGATGAACCGGTTGATGTTGCCGGTATGAATCCAACTGCTTTGACAATTCAGTCATCTGTTAACGCGACGGTAGCCGAGAGAATTCGTTTGACGGGTGGAAGTTCTGATAGCGAGAATGGACGTCTAGTGGTGTTGCAATTGCTGCAAAATGATTTCGACAAACTGAAATCTTCTAGTTTTGCTAAGAGCAAGAACACTACTTTTCTGTCGTATACATCCACTTTTATTACTGATTTATCCTACTTTCCTGTTGCTGTCAGCTCAGTCACGAGCTCGCAGGCAATGCAAGTTGACACTTACATAGACGATACTAACATGCCTATGATCACTCGTTACCATCTCGATATGGATGGAGATCGGCTCGTTCTGACGTTTACTGAGCCAGTCAAGGCATCAACAATTGATTATCAACTTATTTCAATCGAATCAAACGAGTCGGCCGAACGAGTGTATTTCACGTTGTCATCAGGGTCTGTTGTTGCTTCTGCTGGTCAAAGTGTGGACGGATTGATCGTGGTTGTTGTGCAACTAGTGCGACCCGACATTCGAGAGTTGAAAATTAACAAAGAGCTCGCTAGTAGCAGGAACAGCACTTTCCTTACAGCAACGCAAGGTGCGATATTGGATATGGTTGATAACAACAGCTCCGCCATTATTTTGCGCAAAGCGGACGAATTTACTGCCGATGCGACACAGGCTAGAGTCGAAAACTTTTCATTGGATATGGATAGGGGAATTCTAAACTTGACTTTTAATGATGTCATGCTTGCTAGTTCATTTGACTCGTCGGGTATTACATTGCAGAATGACGTATTTGGAGATCCTGCTCTTATGTATACTCTCACGACCAGCTCAAAGACGTCGAGCCCCGATGGTTATGACTTTGTTGTTGATCTGTCTGACTTTGATTTGAATAACCTGAAATGGAACGGACTGCTTGCAACCGGTAGTGACGACACCTTTTTGACGATGAGCGCTTCAACGATGGATGATATATTTGGAAGAGACGTCATTGCTCAGACGAACGGAAAAGCCGTTCAGGTTGGTAAGTTTGTGGAAGACACTACGCCCCCTAATGTCGACCAGTTTGTTATAAATATGGATGACGGAAGCCTGAGATTGGTTTTCTCGGAAACTTTCGATATTTCAAGTTTCAGAGTTGATCGATTTCGTGTACTAAGTGATAGATCTGGCAACGTTTCGGTGACGTTAAGTATGTTCAGTGACTATGAGAGAGTGAACAACACAGATGTCCTTGTAAGTCTGACTGTTGATGATCTAAATGAGATTAAGCGAGACTTGAGTTTTGCAACGGAGGAAGCAAACACTTTCTTGTCTATTCTACCAGGAGCTGTCAACGATACTAACGGCAACTCGTTATTACCCTTGAATGACAGTAATGCTTTGCGAGTAAGTCGATTTATTCAAGACACGTCGTCACCTGAGTTGAAGTCTTTTGGCTTAGACATGAACTCATCAACGATTACTCTTACTTTTTCTGAAGCAGTCGACGAACATTCTTTTGATGCAACATATATTATCTTTCAGAAGAGCGAGGGGCGAAGTTTCATGCCTATTGTTTACGAGCTCACAGGTGGCACAGGTAGCCTTCTGAATGTGTCCGTCATCTCGGTTCTGTTGACACTGGATGATACAAACAACTTAAAGTCAATGAGAGGTATCGCTACATCTGTTGAGAACACCTTTATGCGTTTGGGAAGTCTTGCTATTCGTGATATGAATGGAAACCCCGTAAAAGAGATAGACGAAAACTCTGCCCTTCGAGCTTCTTCGTTTATTCCAGACACAACTCGTCCTGTATTGAACTATTTTGATTTCAACTTGAGTAGCGATTATTTGACACTCTTCTTTTCCGAAAGCATCTTGGTCAGCAATGTTGATGCTACAGGAATTTCTCTGTTGAACGTGAGAAATGGTAATAGAACATATACTTTGACCGCCGTCGATGTACTGTCTGGAAATGGACCAATAGTTATCTTGAAGATATCGCAATTTGACATGAACTTCATCAAGGCGGACGAAGGCCTTGCTACATCGTTGAACAACTCGTACTTGTCTTTTATTGAGGACGCTTTTGTCGACATGAACGACCAGAAAGTCGTAGCAATACGTTCTTCTCGTGCTTTACGTGTCAGAAACTTTACAGAAGATGTCGTGAGACCGCAGATCGTATCGTTTGATTTCGACGTCAATTCTGGGGTGATGTCGCTCACATTCGACGAAACCGTTCGTAGTGACACGTTTAGTTCGGACAAGATGAGCTTTCTTTCTGACGCTTCTTCAGCTCCAAATGTGGAATATAACATAACTGGGGGCATTGTCAGTCAACTCAATCGCGCGGTCATTAACGTCACTTTGAATGCAGTAGATCTGAATTCCATTAAAACATACCGCCATCTGGCCGAATCCGTTGAAACTGCCAATTTGGCGTTTTCGAGATTTCTAGTCGACGATATGTATGGCAATCCAGTGGTGCCACTGCGATATGAAGACGCTATCGAAGTGCGCACGCTCACTCCTGACATTTCGTCGCCCGTCACCGACTCATTCAGACTTGATTTGAATAATGGGCAACTCTTGTTGACCTTCAGTGAGACGGTGGAGTCACGGGCTATCATTTTTTCGCAGTTTACGCTACAGAACGCGATCTCGAACGCAAGCGTAGAGAGGCAACTCGACGATCTGAGTCGCAGGAGTCCAAGTAACATTAGATTCGTGACTATCTATTTGACTGACACTGATCTCAATTTTATCAAACAAAAGACGGAGTTTGCGAATACAGTAAACAATACTTTCTTGTCGGTGACGTCGTTTGCTATACAGGATATGGATGGCAACAACGTGTCAGCTATTTCAACTGAGAATGCTTTGCAAGCAAGCGACGTTGTCGAGGACAGGACGCCTCCTGATTTGACAGAATTTTCTCTCGATATGAACAGTAACGTTCTTCGCTTGACGTTTTCAGAGACTGTTGATATCAGTAGCTTGAATGCTTCACACGTGATTATACAGAGTTCTTCGACAGCTTCAGGTAGCTCTTGGCATCAGCTGAAAGGTGGTACGGTTATTAGTCATGATGCGGGACCTGTGTCGGATGATACCGTCGTTTGGGTACGTCTTCTCGATTCAGATGCGAACTCGATCAAAGGCATCAGGACTTTGGCTACCCGTCAGGAGAATACGTATCTAACTCTATCGCGTGAGACGATAGTAGACATGAACGCTAACCCGGTAGTTGCTGTTGTCGACGGAAACGCTACTGGAGCATCATTTTACATCACGGACGTTACCGGTCCCGTTCTCCAGACTTTCGAATTAAACATGAACACTGGAATATTAACCGTTATTTTTGACGAAACAGTCGATTCACTGTCGATCGAGCTCAATCGTTTTCGTTTGCAGTCAGAAAAATTCAATTATCAATCACATTACACTCTTCAGGGACAAACGATCACGACCACCAACTCAACTCGGGTCGATCTTTTACTAGATGATCAGGATATTCTAGGCATAAAGGGCAATGTAGATTTAGCAACGTCAGTAAACAATACATGGCTCTATATGAAGAAGTATACTATTTTCGATCTTGCCGTCGTTCCCAACAGCGCTGCCAGCGTCACAGTGCAAGCCAGCAAGTTTATTGCAGACGTCTCGCCTCCTCGACTTACTACGTTTGCTGTGAATATGGATTTAGAGCGTCTTTATCTGAACTACGACGAGCCGGTTAGAAGCTCGTCATTGAATATGAGCGCTTTCACGGCAATTTCGGGGAGAGACGGCAGCTACACTCACAGATTTACCGGAGGTCACACAACGAGTCCCAATGGATTTTCGGTGATCGTACACTTTGCCATAGACGATCTAAATGAATTGAAGAAATTGCCCGATCTGTGGAGCTCCGTTAATAACACTTATCTCAGTTTTGAAAATTATAGTATTAGTGACATGGCTGGAACATTCGTCGATCCTGTTGGCGGTGACGTGGCCGTTCAGGTGTTCGAGTTTATCAGTGATGCCACACATCCGTATCTTGTAATGTTTGATTTGAACATGAATAATGGACTTCTTACGTTGGAATTCTCGGAGACTGTGAATGTTTCTACTTTAGACTTTTCTAAAATATCTCTACAGTCGACATCTTTTGTGAACTCTACTTATGGCAGGAGGCAGCGTCTGACGGGAGGATCTCTTTTCTTACCAAGCAATGACAAATTTCTTTACATTAACTTAACTACAGACGATTTGAACAACCTGAAAGCTTTAGAGATTGCGAATGAAAGGAACAGAACATGGCTAATTCTTGACCATGCTGCTGCTTTGGACATGAACGGCAATCCATCTTTAAGAGTTCGGAACGGTGTCAATGCGGAGCTTGTGCAGACATACTTTCCTGACGGTACGCCTCCAGTGCTACAATTTTTCAACCTCAATCTCACATCGAACGAATTGCTACTTACCTTCTCGGAAACCGTTCGTGTCAATACTCTAAATCTGAGCACTATTACTTTGTATGCGGCCGTTGCCTCTCATGTGCACTTTACTCTCACGGATGTGTCAACTTCGTCTTCCTTGAACGGACCAAATGTTGTCGTCAATCTTGGACGCGATGATTTGAATGATATCAAGCGAATGTCTAGCCTTGCTGTAAACGAATCGACGACGTTTATTGCGGTGCGCAGAGCTATGATTGAAGATATGGTAGGGAACGACGCTTTACCGATTACGATTGCAACACCTCTGAACGTTAGCAGTTACTACGAAGACTACGTTCAACCCCAACTCCTTCATTTCGATTTGAATGTGACCGAGGAGACGCTCACGCTGTATTTTTCGGAAACAGTCGATGTGTCCACATTTAATGTTAGTCAGCTGACATTGATGGAGTCTAGTGATGGAACTGGCGAGTCGTACTCGCTGACAAGCGCTAGTATTGCTCACGGAGATGATCCTGTTGTTATCGTCGAACTATCCCTTGGTGACCTGAATGCCATTAAATGGAGAACAGGAATAGCAACATCTGCTAACAACACATTCTTCGCTTTATCCCGTCAAACCATAAGAGACATGAATGGAAACGACTTGGTGCCAACGTTACTAGCAGTGAGACGATACATTTCAGACATTATTAGACCATCTCTGTTGTCATTTGATTTGGATATTGACTCTGGCACGTTGAATCTAACATTCTCAGAGACAGTAAACAGTTTGAGCTTGAGACCAGAGCATATCATTTTGCACGATAACGGAACATCGCGTGTGGAATTTAGATTAACGGGAGGGAGCACAACAAGCTTAAATCGTACCGTCATAGTTGTTGATCTTTCTGATTCAGATTTGAACGAGCTGAAACGTAACACCGATCTCGTTACGGATAGGATCAACTCATTTTTGATGATTGAGAGTGATCTTATTGAAGACATGTTTGGAAACAAGGTGCTGCCCAAGTTGAATGATAGTGGCATTCAAGTTGTTATGTTTACTGCCGATGAGACCCGCCCATACTTGCAAACATGGCATTTAGATATGGACGAAGGGAAAATCACGTTGACGTTTTCTGAAATAATTGATTCCACGTCGTTTGAACCATCTGAACTCACTGTACAGAATACAGAGTTTAGGAATGATTCGATGAATTACGTAACTCTATCTGGTGGTAATTCATCTGAGTGGAACAGTACGGTCGTCGAATTATTGCTTCTTATCGCTGACTTTAACGAGATTAAGCGTCTTTATCTTCTTGCTACTTCTGTCAACAATTCGTTCGTTTCGATCACTTCGGATTTGGTGTCTGATATGAATGCGAATATTGTCGTGCCCGTAAACGTAACGATGGCACTGAATGTTGAGAACTTCACGAGCGATACGTCAAGACCTTACCTTGTCACTTGGTCTATCGATCTTAACTTTTACAACTCGACGAACTTGAACCAAGGCTTTGTGGTGCTCACGTTTGACGAAACTGTTAATAGATCGACGCTGGCCGTGACAAAACTCGTTTTTCAAAATCAGAAGTCAAACAGTTCGGTGGATCATCGCTTGACTGGTGGTTACAGTGATAAAGGAGATCGTACTACGCTCACTATAATATTTTCCAATGACGATCTGAACGAAATTAAGCGCAAAAACTTGTGTACCGACGCTTTACAAGAAGCTGATTGTTATTTGTCATTTTCTAACGACACAATCGAGGACATGGAAGGCAATCTTGTAATTCCAATAGACAGCTCAGAAGGACAAAGGACGCGGGTTTACACTCCAGACGACCGTTCCCCAGCTCTTGTACAGTTCGTCGAATTTAACTTGACCAGTGAAGTTGTAACGTTGAGTTTCTCAGAGACTGTGAACGTTTCTACTTTTGATCCTACCTACATCACGTTTCAACGATGGGCATATTTGAGGGACGATCCTCCGGGGACACCTTTCAATAGATTTACTCTAACCGGAGGAACCGTTCTCACACGGCAGGACAGCACCGAGATATCATTTCGTCCAACGGTATTTGATCTGAACAGGATCAAGACTGATGTAACTGCCTGTGTATCGGATGTCTCCTGCTTTGTTCGTTACTCGAGAGATTTGGTGAAAGACATGGCGAATAATCGGGTTTTGGCCGTCCAGGATCAAGACAGGTTTTTTACGTCCGCAGAACACGCTTTGAAATTTGGTTCAGACAGAGTTCGTCCAACCTTGCGGTCTTTCTCGCTAGATATGAACACTAATAACTTGACGTTGACTTTTGATGAAACCGTCGACCTTTCGTCGTTTCAACCTACAGCTATTACACTTCACAACAGTAAAAACGCAACGGAACATTTGACTTTAGGCGGTGCTACCCTCCACAGCACTCAAGATTGGATTTACATTAGTTTCGAGCTGGGGGCAGACGACGTACTGATTATCAAGTACATGGAACTTTTGGCCAACAGTGCTAACGATACCTACATCAGCGTGACGGAATCATTAGTTATGGATATGAATGGAAATCGCGTCAATCCGGTTGAAATGGGCGTTATTAATGCCGAGCAGTACGTGAGAGACGCGACTCCTCCGAATCTTGTCAGCGTTCGAATCGACCTGGAAGTAGACGAGCTATTTCTCACGTTTGACGAACCGGTCAAGATCAATACTACGTTCGTCGAACGAGTCACTTTGCAATCCCAAAAATTTTTGACCGACAGTGGCAGCTCATTGACTTTAAGAGGCGGTACATACGAATATGAACGAAACACAATAGATAAGACACAAGTGATGATTACCATACTTCCGACCGACATCCGTTTGATCAAGCTGGACGCGCAGCTTATAATCGAGAACGAAGATAGTGCCTTCGTGTCGGTCATGAGGGGTATGATCCGGGACATGGCTATGAATGAAGTCAATCCTATTTCCTCCAACTCGTCTCTCGTGTTCGACTTGGTCGAGTACGATGGGGTTCGTCCTATTTTGTTGAGCTTTGATATCGATTTAGACGCAAGCACGCTGACGCTGACATTTGACGACGTCGTTTCAACGACAGGCACGACTCTGCGGGCGCAGGAAATTACTTTACAGAGCTCGTCCGTCTTGTCTGATTCGACGTCTTATCGGTTAACGGGAGGCACCACATTGTCGCCTTCCGGCTACGTTGTAGTCGTCAACATTACGGATGTCGATCTGAACGCAATTAAGAAAAACGAAGGATTATCGACTGGTAGGAACGCCACATACTTGACTCACACGAGTGGCATGATCACCGACGAACGTGGCTTGAAAGTAATTGTTCGTAAACCAGACGATGGCTTGCAGGTGACGGAATTGACGGAGGACAAGACGGATCCACAGTTGGCGTTTTATGACATGGACATGGACGTGGGAATTATCTATTTGTCGTTTTCTGAGACTGTGAAAGCTAGTAGTTTGAATCGCACTCTGCTAACGCTGCAGAGCGTTGAGAGTACGGTGGGGTACGCTGGAAACGGTTCTGTTGGCATATCGTTTACATTAACTGGCGGTTATCACACTCTTGATGATCTGACGACTATCAATGTCACATTGTCAAAAGAAGATCGAGACGAAGTTAAACGTCTCTTCGGTTTGTCTATTTCTGTTAATTCAACGTTTTTGTCTTTTCCTTTTTCTCTCATACGGGATATGAACTACAATGACATCGTTCCTCATTCTATGGACTCGGCACAGATGGCGCGAACTTTCGTTCCGGATTTGACGCGACCCAGACTGGTATTTTGGGACTTGGATGTGGAAGCTGGAAATTTGAGCATGTTGCTTGACGAAACGGTCGACGCATCGACGTTTGTAGTTACGGAACTGAGAATTCAGGGTTCTGCCAACAGCTCAGATATCTTCACCTTGACGGGTGGAAACAGTACTGTGCAAGATGGCACTTACATTTCCGTCTTGTTGACTTTTGAAGATTTAAACGAAGTGAAGAAGATTGATGAGATCGGAACTTCTCGTAATGACAGCTTTCTTTCATTCAATTGGACTTTGGTTGCGGACATGAACGGCAACGTGATCTCTGAGGTGGAAAATGGTAAAGCTCAGCAAGCACGCCGTCATATCCCGGACAGGACAGCTCCTCTGCTTTGGTATTATGACTTGGACGTGGACGAGGGAATGATGCTTTTGACGTTTTCTGAGACCGTACGAGCTAGAACTGTACGCTATAGTTACTTTAGTCTTCAGAGCAGTTCTTCGACTAATTCTAGTGAGGCGGCACTGTCTCTGACTGGAGGAACTCGTTCTCAACTTAACTCTCGTTTCCTCAACTTGACTTTCTCCAAACAGGATCGCGACGAGCTGACTCGCTTGCATCTGTTGGCTGTGTCGAAGAACTCGAGCTATCTGGTGATTGAGCAGAATGCTATAGAAGACATGAACGGAAATTACATCCAACAGCAACTGCCATTATTACCTGTCGTGTTTGTCGAAGACAAGACGGAACCACGTCTCGTATTTGTTGATCTGGATCTTGATGATGGAAAGCTGATTTTAACTTTCGATGAGACTGTAAACGCAGCGTCGTTTCTCATAACTGACTTGATTCTTCAGAGCTCTTTCAACGCATCTTCCAGTTACGTGCTGCAGAGTAGGCGGTTGCGAGACAGCGTAAGTTCTCGTCGCGATTCCGTTTCTATCGAAGTGTTGTTATACCCCGAAGACCTAAACGAGATTAAGCGATCGAAAACTTTGGCTATCTCGCTCAACTCTACATTCGTTGTATTTACAGACTTATTGGTGAGAGACATGAATAGAAATAAGGTTGTCGCTGTCAACAACAGGACTGCATTTGCAGCAGGAAACTACACAGAAGACTCGACTAGTCCGGAATTAGTTTCCTATACTGTCAATATTTCTGCTTCACAGCTTTCTCTGACGTTTTCTGAAACGGTCAATGTCGGTTCGTTTGTGTCCAGTGCTTTTACATTCCTGCACGTGTCTAACGCAAGCCGTACAAGCCAATTAGAGAAGTCTTTTACTTTGACGTCTTCGACCTTGAGCCGTAGTCCTGACGGGGTTACAATGACGGTCGATATTTCAAGAGAAGATCTGGATGAGATCAAACGCATCAGAGGTCTTCTAGTCAGCGATAATACAACCTTCTTGTCGGTGACATCAGCAGGCATTAAAGACATGAATGAAAATCAAGTGAAGTCTATACCTCCGGAATCTGCGCTACAGGTTACGCAGTTCTTGCCAGACACTATCAGACCCTTTTTGGATGGATATGATCTTGACTTGGACGAAGGTACTCTCGTCTTGACTTTCAGTGAGACAGTTGATGCGACATCTCTAGTCATTGGCGCGTTGACTTTGCAACATGTTGTCAGCGCGGTGGTTACTCAAGACTCCTACACTCTCGTCGGTGGAGTCGGGCTTCTCTACAGTTCGTCCTCGAGCAATGATTCGACGGTGATCACAATTGAAATTGGCATCAGTGATTTGAACAGTTTGAAAAGAGTAAGGTCGTTGGCTCAGAGTGAGGAGTCGACGTATCTCGTCGTTTCAGATTTACTCATTCGAGATATGGTTGGTCTAGCTGTTGTTCCTAGATCAAACCTGTCTGCACTGCAAGTTCGTAATTATACTTCTGATGTAACAGGACCCAGTTTGCTCGAGTTTTCATTAAATTTAACGTCCGAATACCTTATTCTCACGTTTGACGAGACAGTGGCAGGGATCACGTTGAACGTGTCTCAGCTGATTATTCAGTCTGATGCTAATGCTACTACTTGGTATAGACTGACAGGTTTTCGAAATCATACAAGAGACGACAATCACGTCATAGAAATCAAGCTGGCGCTAGACGACCTCCACGCCATAAAACTGAGGAGATCACTTGCTATCAGTCTGGAGTCGTCTTGGCTTCGCATTCTATCTGGTGCAGTCGAAGATACCGCTCTTACGCCAAATCTGAATGAGCTCGCCACTCTACAGTCTTCTTCGTTTGTACCGGATTTTGTGAAGCCGACTGTCGAGTCGTATACAGTTGATATGAACTCAGGACTGTTGACTTTTAATTTTGACGAGCCGATGGATCCATCAACTCTCGACGCAACATCCCTTGTGTTGCAAACCTCGCCACTTTCTTCTTACCTTCCAAGAGTTTACAGGCTGACTGGAGGGACGTCTCCCAGCGGTGACGGCTTGCAGCTGCTCTTGTACTTAAGCGATGATGATCTGAATGAGATCAAGAGGAAGGAGGAACTTTTTATCAATAGTGAGACATCGTATTTGGTAGTCGACAGTGATTTTATCAAGGATATGTCTGGAAACAACATTGCCAAGATTTCAAACGGCTACGCTTTGCAAGCTTCCAACTATGCCAATGATACTAACGGAGCTCGATTGATTGGGGTAGAGTTGGATATGAATAGCGGGACGGTCACTTTGACGTTTGACGAGACTATGGATCTATCGTCTCTGCAGTTCGACCAATTCACATTGCAGTCTTCGTCAAATGTCACGAGTGACGAGGAGCGTGTCACATTGAGTAATGGAATGATACTGACAATCAACGACAGCACCGTGTTCTCGTTTCGTCTTTCTTATTTTGATCTAAACCAAGTGAAATCGAAGCAGATTGCAGATGTAGCCAGTCGCTCGTGGTTTGTCTATTCAAGCCGCTTTGTCCACGATATGAATCGTGTCTCGGCTGTTGCACGCGTAAATGGTGTTAATGCAGCTAACGTCAGTCGGCATGTAATGGATAAGACGAGACCTCGATTGCACGACTTCCGTATTTCATTGAGCAATGGAACACTAACGTTGCAGTTCAGTGAGGCCATTGATATGTCGGCTGTCGACGTGACTGGTCTTCTTTTGCAGTTCGACAACTTTATTGACTTGAAGCGAACTCAATATTATTACATACTGACTGAAAGTAGCTCTACGTCATCCTCTAGTCTGTCACCTGATGTCGTGACAGTACATTTCAGTGATAAGGATCTTGATGCTATTAAGGAAAGAACAGAGCTCGCTATTAGTAATGAGACTACGTACATCAGCATGGTATCATCTACGTTTCAAGATACAGTAGAAAATGACGTCGTCGCTATCTCGAATAGATTGGCTATGAAGACGAGTGACTTTGAAGCTGATCACGTTAAACCTCAGCTCCTCTCGTTTGATCTCGACCTGACGAAAGAAGAGCTTGTCTTGAGTTTTTCAGAAATAGTTGATCGTGCGTCTTTAAATCTTACCGTGCTGACCATTTCTTCTGGTCGTACTGCAGAAGAATTTTCCGGAAGTGGAAGCGGAAGCGGAAGCGGTTCCACGCCAGACGTCCATAGTTACACTCTAACAGGAGGCGACACCTCGGGTTCCAATAGCCGAACGCTCGTAATTTATTTATCAGAGATCGATCTGAACGCAATCAAGAAAGACTATGAATTGGCTGTAAACAACAAAACTACTTTTATAAGTTTTTATTCAGGCCTGATCTTAGACTTGAATGCAAATCGAATTGATGGCATTACGGCAGCTGACGCGAACTCCGTCACTAATTACGTCAAGGACAGCGTTCGGCCCAGTTTGAAGTCATACACTTTGGATTTGAATGGAGAAAGCCTTAGTTTGACATTTGATGAAACTGTAAACCAAAACACTTTGAATGTTACTCAAATTTCATTTCAGGACAGACCTAGTGTGGTAAATACGTCTTACACTCTTACCGGTGGCGTCTCTTTAAGTGACAACGAGACAGTAATCGATGTGACGCTCTCTGAAGATGACTTGAACGAAATAAAGAGGTTGACTGGTCTGGCGACGGGAGTTGGCAATACCTTTGTAACGATGCAAGGCTCGGCTATTCGTGATATGGCTGGTAACCCTGTAGTAGAGAGAGTGGATGGCAGTGCGTTAGCGGTGAGCTTGTTTACATCTGACAAGACGAGACCTCGTTTAGTTGCCTATTCGTTGGACATGAACTTAGGGTCGATGGTATTGAATTTTAGAGAGACCGTCGATGTGTCTTCGCTTGATCTGACAAAGATATCGCTTCAAAGCACCATGTCTTTAACATTAATGGAAGGATTGCAATATACTCTCACTGGAGGTTCTATTGTGTCTACTAGAGATGGCACGTCGGTTGCAGCAAAGCTCTCATTTGAAGACTTGAATGCTATTAAAAGAATCCCAGAAATTGCGTCTTCCGAAACGTCTACTTACCTCGTCCATGACTTGGGCGTCATCAGAGACATGAGCAGCAATGAAGCAGCAGCCATTCTCGATGGCAGCGCTCTTAAGGTGTCACAATACTACTATGATACCACAAGTCCCACGCTTGATTCGTTTACAATGGAGATGGACAGTGGAGTTATGTTGCTGACATTCAGTGAGGCAGTCAACATTACAACCCTTCAGCTTTCAAAGTTTGAATTTCAAGACTGTGCCGATGAGCCAATTTCGTCTTCTGGAAGTGATTCGGGAAGTAGCATGGAGACCGGAGTGTCACCATACCGTTTGAGCGGCGGCGGTCACTGTGATCCGGAGGAAAGAATTCGGTTCACTTGTGTGCTACCGGACTTCGACTTAAATGAGATTAAACGATTGCCTATTTGTACAAACAGTCGCAAAGGGAGAGACTGCTACGTAACATTTGATGGCAGTCTTATACAAGACATGGCAGGAAATGAGATAGAATCCGTCTTTCAAGGATGTGGATTTCCAGCCACGCTTCTGGAGCCAGACTTGACTTCTCCCAAGCTGTTGACGTTTAGTGAATTCAATCTTAACGTGGGGACCATCAGTCTTCTGTTTGACGAGACATTGAACGTTTCGACTGTGAATTTGACAGAATTGCGGCTGCAGTCGTTCATTCGGTCTGCCGAACACACATTCCAACTTACAGGTGGTCTTGTGACGTCACAAGATGGACCTATGCTAAACATAACATTGTTGAAAGAGGACGTGGATGAAATTAAGGTGATGCCTTACGTCTGTTCGGACGAAAACAATTGTTGGCTGAGCTTTACTTCCGATTTTGTTAAAGATATGGCAATGAATCCTGCCGCGGAAGTCACTGTTAGTGCGGCGGTCGAGTCTAAGCGATTTGTAGACGATGAGAAAAGTCCAACCTTGCTTGATTATCATCTGGATTTGGACAAAGGAACATTGACTTTGTCCTTTGACGAACCCGTTCTTACATCGTCGTTAGATGCTAGAGCCATCACTATTCAGAACCGTCAGTTCGTTACCAAATCGTTTGACTACGTAAAGCTCACTGGTGGTAGGAGCAGCAGTATCAACGGCGCTGTCATTGCGGTCACTTTGCTAGAGAAAGACGTCAATGCCATCAAAGCTCGTTCTTCTCTTGCATCTTCACCAAACGATACATACGTTCGGTTTACGGGAGATTTGATTTCTGACATGGTGAGACGAAGACCTAATAATGTTGATCCCCAAACAAACGGTGAAGCTCTAGCTGCTGAAGAGGATAGTTACACTGGTGACGTAACGCTGCCCAAATTGTCTTCTTTTGACTTGGATTTGGACGACGACGTGCTGACTTTATCTTTCGACGAACCTCTAAGAATTTCGACGTTGAATATAAGCAACTTTCAGTTACTAAGTTCAAACGAGACGGAGGCAGTTGCAAGGCGCTTGACGGGTGGTATTGTCGATGAGGCAACATATTCGAACGGTACGATGCACGTTCTTATTCATCTTTATTCTTCTGATATTAGGTTTCTTAAAATCAATACCTCCATTGCCACCGAACGTGGTGACACGAGGATTGCTATGTTTCCGCAAACCATTCAGGACATGGCCGATAATTGGGCAAGTCCGCTCGGTCGTTCTTCTTCCATCCAAGTATCCGACTTTATCGCCGATCAGACGGCCGCTACGCTTACACGCTACGTGTTGGACCTGAACAGAGGCGAACTGCGACTGACGTTTAATGACGTTATTGATGCAAAGTCTCTCTTCGGTCCAGCGTTTACGCTTCAAACTGGCGAGTCTCGCAACAGAAACTATGTCAGTCTTACTTCTAACTCTACAACGGCCAGTGATAGCGGCTACGATATTGTGCTGCAGTTGTCTGAGAGTGATCTCAATGCAGTGAAGGCTAACGTAGATTTGGGAACGAACAGAGAAGACACGTATTTAGCGATGACAGCACAGGCCGTCGACGACGTGTTCGGGGTTGATGTCATTGCCGTGACGGATCATCACGCATTGCGAGCAAGTGAGGTGATCGAAGACCAAACTTCACCGCTTTTGAGAAGATTCTCGTTGGATATGGACCGAGGTTTATTGGATCTAACGTTTTCAGAAACGATTCGGTCAGACAGTTTCAACTCTACCGACATCGTCTTGGTTTCCTCGTCTATTGCAGAAAACGCTTCTGTTTATCGTCTCCAAACTAATGCCAGTACATTAAATCATTCTCCTGTCTTGACGTTCATTTTGTCGACTGCTGACGTCAACGAGCTTAAGCGTTTGAATAGTCTGGCGGTATCGAAAGAATCGACTTTTCTAAGCCACTCTTTACAACTCGTCGAGGACATGAATGGCAATAGTGTAGATGCTATACGAAATGACGCCGCTCAACAGGTGGCTCGTTTCACTGCAGACACGACTAGTCCAGTACTTCAAGGTTTTTCATTAAACATGACCAGCGAAGAAATGTCGCTTACATTTGACGAGACAGTCAACGGGTCAACGCTTACGCCTGAGCGGATTATAATGGTGTCTCCAGACGGAAGCTTTGCTTATCATCTGACAGGTGGATCTCCAGTGAGATTAAGCTCAACGGTTTCTACTCTGAGACTGTCGACGAGTGATTTAAACTATCTCAAGTCGTTTCCTGCTATTGCCGTTTCTGAACTGACGACATTTCTTTTATTAAATAAGGGGGCCATCGAGGATATGGCAGGTAATGATGTCATGTCTTTGGCACTCGATTCTCGCATTCAGGCCGCGACTTTTTATCCTGATACTGTTCGACCTCGTTTGCTCTCCTTCAATTTGAATATGAACACGGGGCAAATGAGTTTGGTGTTTGATGAGACCGTGCAACCGACTTCGACTACGTTGAGGTATCTTGTTCTTCAAACTTCAGCAAACGGTATCAGTGAAGGTTCCGTGAGGCTCACTGGTGGATTAGCCACGTCACAGTTGTCCACCGTCGTCAATGTGACATTGTCAGATCCTGATCTGAACATCTTGAAGCAAGTAAAGAATATTGCAACGTCAAGTAGTGATACTTATCTTGCAGTAGATGCTGGAATGATCGACGACGTGGCTGCCAATCCAGTGCAAGCTATTCCTACTTATCAGGCTATGGCAGTTAGTCAGTATGTCAATGATACCAACCGACCTTTCGTGTCCGCGTTTGTTTTGGACATGAACAGAGGAGTTGTCACGATGACATTTTCTGAAACGGTTCTTTTTTCAAGCGTTTTGCCTTCTGAGATGACTCTTCTCGGCCGACCGAATGCGGACACTAAGAATGCGGTGTCTTTAGTCGACGGTACCGTTTCTGTGTCTGCTCCTATAGACAACGGACTGGTTGGATTAAATCCTTGGGTCGACGCGAACGACTCTGTGACGGTAGACGTTTTTCTAACACTAGACGACCTCAACGATCTGAAACGGATTGAAAGCTTGGCTACAAATATATCAAATACTTATCTAGCAATCGAGTCTGCGTTTGCGCTAGACATGAGAGGAAACGTGGTAGAAGAAATCTCTCAGTTGTCTCCTTTGCAGGCATCTGATCTTATTTCTGATTATACTCCGCCTCGTCTTCTCTCGTTTGAGCTAGACATGAATGCTAGCCGTCTGACATTGTCTTTTTCGGAAACAGTCGACGTTTCGTATCTGCAGATTACTTCTATCTCTTTGTTGGATTCAAGAAATTGGACAGTGTCTCACACTTTTTCTAACGTTAGTCGATCAATTAGTGGTGATGGTCCAGATGTCGTTATTGATTTGCACGCAAGAGATACAAACGAGTTGAAGCGAGTAACTGGGATTAGTACGAACGGAAACAACACATTTTTGTCAATCGGTGAAGACGCTGTGAGAGATATGAGCAATAACAGTCTCGTTCCAATATCGTCTTCGAATGCCTTGCAAGTGAAGCTGTTCACTCCTGACGATATTCAACCAGAGCTCGAGTCATTTTCTCTCGATATGGACACTGGGCAGTTGTTGCTCACTTTCTCCGAAACTGTTAACTCGTCTTCTCTTGTTCTCGACCGTTTGCAGCTTCAGAGTAGCGAAGACTTGGATAATGCGACACAATTCTATGTTTTGACGTCTGTGTCAGGAACAAAAACCACTAGCGTAGATGGAACCATTCTACAAGTTGCAATAAGTCGAGCCGACTCTAACGCAATCAAGCGTTTGCGGCAACTTGCTACGTTGCAAAATAACACTTTCTTGAGCGTAATAATGGGTGCAGTGAAGGACATGAACGATCTCGACCTTGTTCCTGTATTAGTGAGCAATGCTGCTCCCGTAGAAGAATATTTCGTTGATGTTTCCGAACCTGAGCTGGATGCTTTCAGTTTGAATCTAACGAGCGAAATTTTGGTTTTGACTTTCGACGAAACTGTCGATGTTGTCAGTCTAGACTTGTCCAAGTTTGACCTCGTTAACAATCTAAGACCGACGTTTTTCGTGAATCTCACTGGTGGTGACAAGCTGTCGCAGGAGGACACACACGTTGTCTCCGTCAAGTTGTTTTCTTCTGATCTTAATGATATTAAATTGGACATGATGTTGGCTACAAGTGGGGAAAACACTTGGCTCGTTATGGAGGGATATGCAGTGAAAGATGTGGCGTTTGATCAAAACGGCGCATCGGCAACGATTTTGCAAGCGTCTGATTTCGGTGAGGACACGGTATCTCCTCGGGTGACGTCGTTTGAGGTTGATATGAATGACGGTACTATTGGTCTGGTTTTCAACGAACCTGTTGATGCGAACAGCTTTATGTATCAACAGCTTACTTTACAAGCTTCCGTCAGTTCTGGTGTTTACGTCACTCTCAGCGGTGGTTCTTCTAACAGTGCCAATGGTCTTCGGTATACTGTGCATATAAGCAGAGACGATTTGAACGAAGTGAAGAGGCTTACCGAACTCTTCACAAGCAGAAATTCTTCTTATATCAGTTTCACGTCTTTACTTGTGAGAGACATCGCCGGAAACTCGGTGACATCTGTGTTAAACCAAACTGCACTACAAACGAGCGCATTCCACAACGACACTATAAAACCGCGGATTGTCAACTTTGACCTAGACATGAACACTGGACATGTGACGCTCTATTTCTTAGAAACCATCGACGTTTCGTCGTTGGACTTTGAAGGAGTGACTCTGCAAAAAGCATTGAACGTTTCTAGAGACAACGAAAGGCAAACGTTGACCAACGGTTCATTGTTGAATGTCGATGACTCTGTTGCACTCAGGTTTGCTCTAACAGTTGACGATTTGAACGAAATAAAGAGAAAAGAGATTGCTCGGAGTAATAGTACTTGCTACCTGGTGGTAGCCGACGGAGCCGTTATAGACATGAATAGTCAGCCTGTCAAACCTTTGGAAAATGGTCTCAGTTCATTGCCAGTATCGCACTATACTCCGGATATTACTCCCCCAAGATTGCAGTCATATTCTTTGAATCTTACGTCTCGAGTGCTGTCGTTAAGCTTTACCGAGACGGTTAGATCGGATGCAGTTATGACGACTGGTCTAACGATGCAATCTCGTGCCAACGCCAGTTTACACGCGCAAAGTCACGTGATATCTAATTCTAGTTATGTCCAATCTGGTGACAATGCAGTCATTTCTATTCGTTTAGAATTTTTAGACTTTAACGCTATCAAGCGATTTACGAACCTTGCTGTTTCAAAGGAAACAACATATCTCAGCATTGCAGCTGGCAGCGTGTCAGATATGGTTGGCAATCTTATTGCTAAAGTTGGAGTAAGTCGTGGACTTCCTGCTACACAATTTACACCAGACATTGTTCGTCCACTTTTGAACAGCTATACCTTAGACATGGACGCTCCGTCGTTGACTCTGTCATTCTCCGAGACTGTCAACATTTCGTCCCTTTTATTGCTACATTTTACGATACAGCAGAATGCCAGCGGCTTGGAAATGAGCAGTTATCATTTGACTGGAGGAACCATTCTTGGCGGCAATGACGCCGTCGTTGTCGTTGAGATGTCATCCTACGACTTTAACGAAATCAAGAAGCGGACATCTTTAGCTGTAGACATATCGTCTACTCATTTGTCTCTTACCTCGAGATCTGTATCAGATATGGATGGCAACAGGATCCTCGAAATTGCTGCAGTTGAAGCTCTGAGGGCAAGGAGCTACATCAAGGACGAAACTCCACCTCAAATCACTGCATTTGAACTGGACATGAATGAAGGCGTCATTACATTGAATTTTAGCGAGACGGTCAACACGACATCTGTCCGGTTGAGCTTATTAAGTATTCGCAACAAAGATTCTAATGCCACTTCAAGGCATACTCTAACCGATGGCGAGGTCGAAGCTCGAGGTACAGGGATGCAATCCACGTTTGGTCCGTCATTGAAGGTTTCAATATCAGAGTTCGATCTGAACGATATCAAAGCAATAGAAAATCTTGCGGTGAGAGTTAACGATACCTTCCTTACTGCCAACTCTTTGTTTGTGGAGGACATGGACGATAACCCACTTGTTTCTGTCACCGCTGATAACGCATTGAAAGTATCAGTGTTCACGGATGACGTAACATCACCTACGCTACGTTCTTTTGATGTGAACATGACGACACGTGTTCTGATTTTGAGATTCAGTGAAACAGTGAATGCGTCTTCACTCGAGTTGACGGAAGTGTCATTGCAGAATGCGAAGTCGGCTTCAAAGAGTACATCGTTTTATCAACTGACTGGAGGCGCAATATCGTTTTCGGACAATGAAGTTATAGGCGTAGTTTTATCGGACGCAGACAGCAATGCTATTAAGTCGAGAACAACATTGTTTACTTCGGTAAACAATAGTTATGTCTCCTTGTCGGAAAACACCATCCGGGATATGCGACGGAACTCTGTCGTTTCTATCAGCAATGGAAGTGCTTTAAGAGTCGCTTCATTTGCGGCTGATTTGATAAGACCAACCTTGAATGACTTTGATCTCAACATGACGTCAGAGCAACTGTCTCTTCACTTCAGCGAAAGTGTTGCTGCTGTTAGTCTTGATCCAACACAGATAACACTGCAAGGCGTTGGGAATGAGACCGAGTACAGTCTTAAGGGCGGAGAGATCCTCAATAGTGAGAACGGAACGACAGTGATCATTCAGTTGACAAGGCTAGACGCCAACAACATTCAGGCTTTGATCGGTTTAGGTGACTCCACGAATACGACTTTCTTGTCACTGACTTCTACCGCTGTCTTAGACATGAATCTCAATCTAGTTGTTGCTGCTAACCGTCTATCGGTTAGAAGTTATACGGAGGATACAGTGCGGCCACGCCTCAACTTTTGGGATATAAACCTAAATTTGGGTACGATTGCACTTTTCTTTTCAGAGACCGTCAATACGTTTTCTCTGGATGTTGGAAAATGGGATTTGCAAAGCAACAATTCAGAGTCTTCGGTGTTGCACCGTTTTGATCGGTCACGAGGAACTCAAACAACAAGTTCCAATACATCAAACGTTGTTTTGGAGATTGGTACGGACGACCTGAACGAGATAAAGAAACTGCCTGCTTTGGGAACGTCTATTAATAATACCTACATATCGTTCTCTGAGCTTGCGGTGCTTGATATGAACAACAACCGAATTGTTCCAGTGTCTAGAGGAGACGCCCTGCAGGTACGTAAGTTCACTGCAGATGTGACACGTCCAATTTTGCATAATTTTGTTTTGGACATGAACGACGGCACGTTATCGCTTACGTTTTCGGAGACGATTAACGCGTCATCGTTTTTCGCCACGTCTATGAAGCTTCAATCAGTGAACGACAGCGACGAGATTTCTGTGATTTTGAGTGGGCGACAGCAATCTCTTGATGACGATTACATTGTGAATCTGAACTTGTCGGAGAACACGTTGAACGAGATCAAACGTATGTCGGAGCTTGCAACGATGCTGGGAAACACTTTTCTGTCGCTTAGTAATGAGACCGTCGAGGATATGAATGGAAACGCCATAGTAGCTATAAGTCGAGAGAATGCTACTGCAGCGGCGATGTATTACAGCGATATTATTGCACCGTCCTTGAGGTCATTTACTCTCGATTTGAATGAAGGATTGTTAGTTCTATCATTTTCGGAAACGGTGAACTCGTCGTCCCTTTCTATCGACGAACTTGTGATTCACAACTTTGCAGTCGGGACTGCAGATTTCCAGCAGTATCGCTTAACAGCTCTCTCGAAGGTGCTTCCGTTTGACGAGAGTGACTCACACGTTCTCTCTCTACCTCTTTCTGCGACTGATCTTAACGAGCTCAAGCGGTTATCTAAGTTGTCTAGTAAGCTGGATGGATCAGACACTTTTCTTGCTTTTAATTCTGGTTTCGTGATTGATATGAATGGAAATGAAATCGAGGCTTCCTCTGTTTCGGATGGAACGAAAGTCAGTATGATTACAGCTGACTTGACGTGTCCGACATTGGCAGCGTTTTCACTGGATATGAATTACGGCATGATTCGCTTGACTTTCGACGAGACTGTTAATTCTTCGTCTCTCAATGCTGGCTTTGTTCGCATCCAGGGTACAGCGGCTTTAAACCCAGCATTTCTCCACGTATTTACCAGTACAGATACGGACAGTCCGGATGGAACGATATTGGAGCTTAGTGTGACAGATGAAGATCTCAATCAGATCAAGATTTTGCCGATTGTAGCTACATCGGTAGAGAATTCTTGGATATATCTGAAGCAAGATGCAGTGACTGACATGTCTGGTAATGGATATTGCAATGACACTCGTCCGACGCAGGTGACGGCTGGCAATTTTACGGCTGACTCGAAAGCTCCGTTTCTCGATTCCTACAGTGTAGACATGGATTCAGGACTTATCACTTTGACGTTTTCCGAAGCCGTTCATCGCACTGATGTTACAAAGTTGACGTTCCACGGGTCATCGATTGGGGAAGGAAATATCACGTTAACTGGAAGTCTTCCTAAAGTTATTGAAGTCAACGAAACTGCTCCTGAAGTTGTCCAGTTCTATTTGACAGAAATCGATTTGAACACTCTCAAAGCTGCAGAACTGATTGCTACAGGATCGAACGATACGTATTTGTCATTTCCCAAAAGCGCTTTTAGTGATCTTGTTGGAAACGTGATGTACATTAATGCGACGGCACCGAGAGCCGTTGCTTCGTATGTGCCCGACTCGACGCCACCGTTGCTAACGTCATTCAATTTGGACATGAACGAAGGCTTGCTCATAATGTCGTTTTCCGAGACTGTGAATGTTACTAGCGTCGTCGTTAGTAACATTTTCTTACAAAACGACACATCGTCGATATTACCTATTGCTGCTTATCGACTGGAGAACGCTCTAGTGTCGCAACCTGCGAATGGCATTATTCATTTCGAGTTGTCTCAAGAGGACGTGAACGAGATCAAGAGAATGACCGACCTCGCATATAGTGATACGAGTACATACCTATACATGCGTTCATCTACATTACGCGATATGGTTGGCTTGTCGGTTAGTTCCGTTGACAGCATTGCTGCGGCGAAAGTCGCTGTTTACGAATATGACAAGACTAGACCTCGATTGATTTCGTTTTCTGTGAATTTGACATCTGAGACTATCAGTCTGTCGTTTGATGAAACTGTGGAAGGCAGCAGTTTG
Organism: Corticium candelabrum; assembly: GCF_963422355.1. Taxonomy (NCBI): domain Eukaryota; kingdom Metazoa; phylum Porifera; class Homoscleromorpha; order Homosclerophorida; family Plakinidae; genus Corticium; species Corticium candelabrum. Next base: position 680,944 of record NC_085102.1, on the reverse strand, counting down.
AATGTGCCTAAAATTTCGTTGATGTCAGGTCTCGATGATGGCGATAAATACACCTTGAGAGGCGGCACCGTTATTACTGAGGACTCTACCATCGTCGTGGTTCAGCTTGAGAAAAGAGACTTGAACAAGATCAAACTAAACGAGAACTTGGCGACATCTCTTAACAATACTTGTTTATCAGTCGACGCGGACTATGTGAACGACTTGTCATCTCCGCCGCAGTCGTCCGAGGCAATTGTCATTTGCGCTAGCGAATACGGAGAAGATACTGTCTTACCGAGACTTACAACCTTTGCATTGGACATCAATTCCGGCATTTTAACGTTAAATTTTGATGAACCTGTACGACGTTCGTCAGTCGACTTCACGCAATTGGCGTTACAGGCGATGAAGTCCGTCAACTCGTCTATGCCAAATCTTCAGCAGCGTCTCGCAGGAGGTTTTTCAGTCAGCACAAACGGCTTGATACTGAAGATTAATATTACAAAGGACGATCTGGATGAGATCAAACGGAAGTCATCTCTAGCGACTAATAATGCTAATACTTATATTAGAGTTGGCAGTGGATTTCTTGAAGACATGAACAACAATTCCATTATTGCTATATTGGAGTCTTCTGCCGTCCGAGTGTCGAACTTTGTGGGTGACACCGGTAGACCTACTCTTGTGTCGTTCGACCTTGACATGGATTCGTCTCTTCTTACACTTTACTTTGACGAGACTGTAGATGTTTCATCGCTCCGAGTCAATGCTATGGACTTGCAGAGTGACTCTAGAGTTGACGTCATGGCAGATAGGGTGTCTTTGACTGGAATGTTAAATAGAACGGTCGACGACACGATTGTCTTTATTCTTTTGTCTTTGGATACGATGAATGAGCTCAAAACGAAGCGTGTGGGCACGAACAACTCTTCGTCGTGGCTTAGCCTGTCTGACGTGACGATAAAAGACATGGCTGGAGAACTGGTAGCTCCTCTTGTGAACGGAGTTAATGTTGAATCGGTAACAAGATACACTACAGACACTACGCAACCACGCTTAGTCGATTTTAGCATTGATTTAACATTGGAAACTATCTTGCTGACCTTTACAGAGACAGTCGATGCGAGAACTCTAGATTCCACATTTATCACTCTTACCGATGGATCTTCGCCACCTACTGCTGACGCAATTATCTCGTTTTCGAATGCGAGCATTGTGAATGAAAACTCTGATGATGGCCCTATTGTCACATTAGATATAGGAGCAGCCGATCTTAATCGTTTGAAAGAAATTACCAAATTAGGAACGAGTATGAATAACACTTTTATGTCATTGTCAAAAGGTGGTGTACGGGACGTATTTGGAAATGATGTCGAAGAGGCAAGCGACGTGCAGGTCGATAAGTTTACTGGAGACGACACCAGACCCGAGCTGTCGGGATTCGATCTTGATCTCGATTCTGGAGTGATGAGCGTTACGTTTAGTGAGACGGTCCGAGCAGCTAGTTTGGATACCAGCGGCATTACGATCGCCAGTTCTAGCAATCTTACGGGCCCTCGATACGATTCATATACTCTATCGGGCTTGCACGATAAAGTCTCTGAAGACAGTACCGTACTTCACATAGACTTGACTACGGAAGATCTCAACAACTTAAAATTCAAACGAGGCTTGGCGACGTCACGTGACTCTACCTACATTAGCGTCGATGCCAAAGCTATTGACGACATGTATGGCAATGAATTATCTGTTATCAATCGCGTATCTGCTCTCATAGCAAATTCGTACGTGTCCGACACGACTTCACCTGTTCTATCCGATTGGTCACTCGATATGAATGCGGGTGAGCTGACTATTTCGTTCGATGAAACGGTGAAGAACAGCAGCTTGGTTTTGCCTAAGCTTTCCGTCAGGGACAACTCTACTTACGTGTCATTCGAGTACATGCTGACCGGAGGAATGAGCTTGAGTCACGATAGCAGTCAGTTGAATATAGAATTATCGGAGGCCGACTTGAACGAAATCAAGCGACTTGACTTGTGCAGTCACTTTCAAAACGGTAGAGATTGTTATATTGTACTGGAGGAGGCCGCTGTTGAAGACATGGCCGGCAATTTTGTCAAAGGATGTCGCTAACTTGCGCATCTAACTTTTGGCATTAGCATGGATGTGTAAACGGTCTGATTTATTAATTTGCCGTAAATTGTGTATTTGAGGATGTGTAATTGTTGTATTTTGCTGCAGTATATATACATTGTGTTGTTGGTAAGAATTTATAAAGCAATTGTTCTATGTCGTCGCTTTGAGTTTCTCTGTTTATGCATGATATCACGTTCATAATGAATGATGAATGTTATAACTGAGTGAAAAAACTAGATCTTTCAATTTCAAGAAGGGTTTTATTCTTGAAGATCTGCACTGCAATGGAAGGCCAGAATGCATACCACAACTTGATCGCTGTTGAGTGTATAGCTAGAGCCACTGCATGAAATAGAAGTCAATCAGCGAGATAGAGGCAACACCGAGAGCAAGAAGTGGCTGCGCTATAGCGAGACTAGAGCTTGAAAGAAGATGGAACTACTATATAGAAAGCGTGTTACCATGACCTTGCGAGCTAGCAGCTAAGCTCATCTATTTAACCTGGAGATACTTAACGTATGATGAGCTAGTTAATTAATTATTTAAGGCAAAGTATGTACCGTGAGTGAATATTTTCAGGTGAAGAGGATATCGAGGTGTGCATGCCGATTTGGTCTTTAGTTTACCTATTATTTATCGGTGAAACGGCGACACAGAGACTTCAACTGGAACTTTGCCAGACCCTTTCCAGCCCGGAAGTGTAACATGACCGAAAATAGTCTGGCTACGCGAGACTAAGCGTAGTTTCCTAATGTCAAATTCGATCAGTGTAGAACGGACAGCCTGACATCTGAGCTTTCAGTACTAAGCGTGGGATTCTTCTCTACCGACTAGAATTAGCGTATTGACATTGGACTTGATAGTTATATTTTATAGTCGAAAGTGAGCGACTGGCAAGCCTGAGAAGGCACAAAAGGAGGTGTTGAGTGATCTTCTACTACACAAAATTTGATATCTGAAATGGACGATCAAATCGGTAAATCAAATAATATAATTCTAGTCTAAGATGTTGAGTTGTACAAGTATATATTAAACTAGGTTGTCGTTCTCCATTAATTGTTCTGTTTAAATTATTATTTGAAATTTACTTTGTGATGGAAATCTATTAAGAATGCATTATAATGTTATAAGCAGGTCAAACTAACGATTTAAATCTAGTATCGCAACTAATGGTTTGAAGTTAGATATCAGATGTTCTAAATGTGGAAAATATTTAAGACAAGACAAACTCTAAACCGCCACCAAAGAAACATCCACCTTTCAGCGTATGCAAACGTTCTGTAGCACCACTGCTTTACTGAATGATGTAGTCACCAGTTCATCCAAGTGAAAGCTCTATCACAACATATGCAGGATCATCATACCACTGGTACGGGTGCTGTACATATGGATCTCATTCTTGACCAGTGATTGACTCCTTACACTTTCGCCGAAAACTGAATCCATCATATCCATGCTTACCTTTTTTCGGAGTTGAGAACTGCTCAGACCTGCTTTAGCTGATGGACGAGGGGCGGAGCCCGAGTTACGGCGCATGCACCAACTTGCCATTTGATTCCCTGCTGGTAAGTAGGAGGGGAGGGTCTTGGACCTGGACTCCGACCCAAAGTGAAAATTCTCGTACAGAAAGAACCCGGCCAAGTACGAAACCACTGAAACAACAAAAGCTCTATATATATATATATATATATATATATATATATATATATATATACGTCAGTGACGGCAGCGACGACAACGAGAGCGAATATGACAATGTCCCAACTGCATACATGAAGACACAACAACGAATAGAGTAACAGCGTTATTTAATGAACACCGGGTTAGTTAATTAACTTTCCTAAACCGAGCTAGTGTACAGATGTATAATACGCTAATGACACCAGTTAACTGACTGGAGGCGGTGGCGACGTCTGCATCAGTCAAACGAATGTATAGCTGAAAAGCGTCACTTCTCCATCTGCCCAAAGATTTTACTGTTGAGTCTGAGACTCCTTTGGCCTTCGCCGTGGGAATTGCGCTGATGGGAAAACTGTGACAAGGAAATCCCTTGCAGTTCAGGCCCTCTGCGGCAATAGGCAAACAACGCCGATACCGGGCATATGTCATGACGAGTGCAACCCAAGAACTCGTCGGCGCCGCGACGAAACGGGTCTGTTTTGACTGCTTCAGAAGCAGGCGGACCACAGTAGGATTGACATGGGAGCCAAGGCTGACGTCTATAAGAGAAAGATAGAGTCTAATGTAAATTCTCCCGCTCGCAGAAAGCGAAGAAACCGGTGCAACAAGCCGGCCAGAGCATACATGCATCTCGCCGTAATCCTCACTTTGACCACGCTGTGACTGTCTTGAGAGCTTTTAGCTCCACTGGAGTAATAGATAGACGAAGATGCTGTGTTGGTAATTCTTCAAGCCGTTGGATGCCGTAGAGGATGTATGACAGGTGGCTGAGAAACGCTGTTCGCCAAAGCTGGACTGAATGTGGACAGCGAATTGCCGAGAGGTAGCACTTGATTGTCTTCTGAAGGATTTGCCAATCAGCTAGGATGACGGATAAATGACAGAGAGCGCTCTCGGTAAATGCTAAAAAAGCCAAGGACACTTGATTGCAAAATTTTAGGTAGCTAGACTGACCCGACTGATAAACTCGTTTTTGTAGCGTACTATAGCTATAGTAGCCTATGACATAATTAGATTAGTAGGACTGTGCGCAGTAGAGAATACAGCGTGTGAATGTGCATATTGGCGGACTGTGGCGTTCTGTACGACGTAGTCTTGCCACTAGCATATTATTACCGAGCGTAACGAGGCTTCTAATCCGGGTCGCACAACAAAAATGGCCGTGGTCCTATATGGGTCTCCATCGAGCTTTTGGTGTGTGTGTGTGTGTGTGTGTGTGTGTGTGTGTGTGTGTGTGTGTGTGTGTGTGTGTGTGTGTGCGCGCGCGCGCGCACAAATCTCAAATTTCTCCTCCCACGACCACGTTTCATGATGGGATCTACCTTAAAAATTGTTTCCGTGTTTGACTACAGATGAGTTTAAGAGCGATTCGTGTAAGTGAGCAAACTGCGACAAAAACGCTTCATGAACTTCCGTCGCCCCATCCTTTTGTATTGTAGCTAGGGACTGTGTGTACTTGACCACCAAGAAGCACCTTCAGAAGCTGAATGCCACCTACAGTCAACTATGCACACGTCCCATACTACAATCCTTTACTACACTGCGCTGCATCTAACACTGTTGATAGTCAATGTTTGCTGATATTAATTTCTATGTCAGTAAATACCATACCACTGTCGTTACAAGGGAACTGAGTGCATACCTAGACTGTACATTTCAATTGTGTTGATCACAATCGCAAAATGACGACTACCTATACCAAGCCTATATACGTAATATAAGCTACTAGGAAGTTTGCATGTTTATTTCTATGACAGCTAGGATTTTAACAAATACGTATTGTCTAGCTACGACTCGGCGTTTCAGTAAACGGTCTGAAAACTCCGTTGGACGTATTACTCACGAACGCGAGGCGCCTACGGATACCGTACAACTAGTTATATTGCAACTTGAGGCACAGCCTTGCGTTTACATTGGACGTCAAAAACAGAGTGCTATGAGCGACGGGTCGAGGTCAGAATTGGATTCTAGCAAAGAGGACGTAGTTCTTCCGTCGACAGATAAAGGTTGTCGATAGCGAATCTTCAGCAGATTGCGGTAATGCTAGGCCTACCGACGAACGCGTCAATGAACGATCTTCGTCAGCTCATCCACAGCAAGTTGCTCAATGTGGAGAGAGAACTGCAGAACGCGCAAGCAGTGATTCAAGAGGTGAAGAGCTCGAAGGAAATAAAGCTGCACCTGTCCTTGGCAGGCGTTTTCGAAAATACGGAGATCGTAGTGCTTAGCGCCATGGTGGAAGAGTTGGCGAGAAAGTTGCCGACCTAGAAGAGGCGAATTCAGAGTTGAAGGAAACCTTGGTGGCCCTAGAGCAGCAACAGGAGGCCTGGAGGACGAAGTTAGAAGAGAAGACAGCAGTAATCGACGTGTTGTCGCGTCAGGTGCCGCTACTCGGACGTTCTTCTGTTGATACGTCAACGCAGAACCATTAAGACGAGATGGAGCGGTTGAGATCCGAGTTCAAGGTGGAGAAGCAAAAATCTAAACGATTTTAGGCCTCGGCTTGCCGGCGAAGTGAGGAAAACGAGACGCTGTCAGCAGACAGAGATGCTCAAGTGGCTACGTTGACACAGCAGCTAGAGGAAGCGAGGGTCCTCGCGCTTACCATCGCCTTGAAATCACAGGCGCGCAAAACGTACTCCCGCTGCCTCGAAGTCCCCAATTTCTGTTAGCGCAGCAGTGGAGAAAAAGAAAGAAGAAAGCCTCGCCTGTCGACTGGTTTACGGGTGAGAACGTCGACATACGTGTAGAAGACTGACTGCCAGCTTGGAAAAAGCAGCAGTGTAAAATTCCTGGACCGAAGAGGAGCGACCCAATGATCGAGTTAGCTGGTCACTTGAGAGAAATGGCACTTCAAGAATGGAACCTATTTTTGACGAAAGAAAGGGCAACGTGGCAAGCAGTAGTAGCAGCACGCAAGAGCGTCTGAATCCAGGAAATAAGGTTCTGACTGCCCAATAATTCATGCATGCTACCCAAGGAGAAGGTCGGTTGCCGATTGCATTCGAAAGTTGGAGCGAACCTTTCAGATAGCCTATGGTAGAGACAAAATTGGCAGAAGCACAAAGAGATATGCTTTAGCACAACCAATTAAAAGAAGGTTTGAGGTATGAGCTTGTGAAAAGCCCAGCCGATTCGGGTGCACAGACATACAGACAGCTTTTCGTGACTGCCAAGAATGAGAAAAACGATTGGCAGTCTTAAAGAAGAGATACCATTACTCGAGACCTAAACAAATGCGCAATGAGTAGAACACCTTTGCATGAGACTACTCCGAACCAACGGATTCAGTCTAAGCCTACTGGAAGGTGTACCAATGTGGCAAGACAGAGGCCTATCTTGCAGAAAGAGTGTCACAAGCACAAGTCGGAAAGTCAGGGTAGAGACAGTGGAAGGAAGTTTACCGCAAGCACTAATGCTGTTAGCACCATCAGAAGAGAAACCCTGCCTCTTACATGACGTCCAGATCGGACAGCGATCAACCTGTTGTGAATGTTATTAGGGTAAAAGATAACGGGAGGCGCTCAAGATGTATGAAAGTGAAAGTGCAAGGAGTCGCTATGTATGGCGTTGTGGACAGTGGAGCGGGCCATCATTGGTGGAAACTTTTTTAATAAGATAGCGCAGGTTGCGAGGGCTAAGAAAGAAAGATTTTTATAAACCGAACTGAGTTTCACTCACTGTCGATGGTCGTATGGACTTGAACCTTGGCGTCAAGGCAAGGAGATGACGACAGCTGTATACACCAAAATGGATGCCCAACATCAATTGTTGCTTTCGGAGGTTTGTCATCAACTTGGAATCGTCTCTTATCACCCACAAGTAGAAAGTCTTGCGTGGAGGTAGGAAAGATTAGAGGAAACCAGAAGCTGAGGTTAGAGTGCCCACAGTCCTGGTCAATCTAGTGGGGTCTGTTCGCTTGCCACCATTTCAGGGGGCTCTGGTTAACATTCAGATTGGCGATGGGTCCGAAGTGTTGATGAAGTTCGGGTAGAACCTCTAGCGAGATTGGAGAAGACATAGGAATCACTCTAGACAATGCTCTTGTCAAGCTATCACAATCTGGATGTGCCCGGGTAGTCGTGACTAACGCATCTGGACCATCCACGTTGAAGACGGATCCGAAATAGATGGTGCTGTTGCAGTGTATGTTTAGAAAAGTTTTGATCACCGGATAGCTCTAATGCAGGTCAAGAGAGTGCTGTCGCCTGGTGAGTGGTGTCGGAAGGTGAAGATGTATCGTCAACGGCAGCTTGATGAATTTGTGAAATATGAAATAGAACTGCCAAATAAATAGAGACAACGTCTGTGTGATTTGCTAAACCTACATCATGACGTATTTTGCTTAGCAGAGACCAACCTCGTCGAAATGAAGATCAATACCAGAGATACAACTTCTCTCAAGCAAGCCGTTAGAAGGATGCCGTTTGGAGTGAGGAAGAAAGTTGCTACCTAACTAAAAGTAATGTAAATGTCAAGAGTTATCAAGCCGTCGAGCAGTCCATGCGCCAGTCCCGTTGTTTTGGTTTAGAAAAAAGATGGCACTGTTCTAGTTTGCATTGATTACCGTGGCCTAAACTCGGTAACCAAGCCTAATACGATCCCGTTACTTAGGATTGTTGATCTGGTGGATCAGTTGGAAAATCCAAGTACTTCTACATTAGATCTAGCGTCAGGTTATTGGCATATTAGGGTCCACCCGGATTCCAAGGAGAATACTGCATTCATTAACCACCAGGGGCTATACCAGTTTAACTTAAGGCAATGCCGTTTGGACTAAATAACGCATCGTGAGTGTCCAATGGTTGGTGCTACGCTTTCTAATGGGGCTCAATCCAGATGATTGTCCTAATTTGTGAGTGTGTATATTGATAACGTGATGATATTCTCGAAAACACTGCATGAGCATTATAAGCATCTAAACCTAGTATTGGGGCACTTGAACGAGGTCAATTGAAGCTGAAATTGCTAAAGTGCCTATTCGTCAGACAAGAAGTACAAGACCTAGGATATGTGATCACACCACAAAGATTAGAGCCAAATCCCGATCAGGTGCACGCTGTTGCTAGTTTTCCGGAGCCGAAAGTTATCGTCGTACTATCGTCGTTTCATTCACAATTCTGCTGCCACTGCTAAGCCTCTACATGCATTAACGTCCAAGAATGCTACATTTCAGTGGACAGAAGAATGCCGGTCTGCGTATAAATCTTTGAAGCTCAAGATTAGCCAAGCTCTTATCTTGGTTCACTCAAATTTTGATTGCCGTTTGTGCTGCAGACTGATGCCAGTACTCTAGGGCTTGGAGCAGTGTTGTCACAGAAGCAGATTGACAACCAACTGCATTCTGTAGCATTTGAAAGTCGATCACTGTCCAATGCCGAGAAAAACTGCTGTGTCACAGAGCTCGAAACGCTCGCAATGGTTTGAGCTGCTTCTCACTTTAATGTATATCTTTATGGGCATGCGGTCACCGTTTAAACCTACCTCTCCGCGGCCAAGGCAGTTTTAGGAACACTGAGTCTTAACGGGAAACAGGCTCGGTGATGGACCAATGTGTTTGGTTCAAGAATCCAAGAAATAGACATTGTATATCGACCAGGGAAGGAGAATTGTGTTACAGATGCCTTGTCGAGGAACCCACAGACGGATATTTCAGAAGATATAGTTGATGAAGTGCAAGTGGCTAATGTGTCTTGTGTTTCTGCAGATGCATCCACTATAGATATTACTGAGCTGCTAAAATAAGTTACACCCAGCCACGAGTCAGTGGTTACATGCCACTTCTGTGACAAACAAAGAAAAGATAGGGATGTTGAACAGTTGATTGACTAGACTTTGTCACAAATGGATACTTACCAGCTGATGTTAAACCAGCCATGAAAATAATGGCATTAGAATCATTGTGTACTGTGAAGCAAGGAATTCTGTACTATGTGGATCCCAAGCGTAAACTGTCTCGTCCTTGGCATGGCTCCTATAGGGTCGTAAGGTGTGATATGCCAGATGTGACCGCCAATAATAATGTGTACTTTGCAGATGATCCTCCCATTAACGTCCACCTTACAAGAGTCTGTAAGTGCCCACAAGGAAAATGACGAAAACGAGTGTGAAAACAGTGGATGTGTAGCTGAGAAGCATGGTAAATCCTTATAAGCTAATCTACAGTATGTTATAGAATAAAAAATGTGTACTAAACCAAAAGAGAAGCAGCTTGCGTACTACGTCTTGCTGCCCCAGCTACAAATTTAAGAAGTGGGAATTGTATCCGGTATTGCATCATCAAAACAAACAAGAGAAGCCTCAAAGACTAAGCGAATGGAGCAGAGCTGTATATAGATAAGGCTCTGGAATGAAGCTGCCCGTCTGGCTTCCATTGCAGCTGCTACGAATTCAAAACTGGCCATCTCTGTAAGCATATACACAAATAACGAGCACATCTGAAAGCAAGACATAAGATCAACGAGAGAGAGCGAGATAGCTATTTTCAATGACACTATTCCAATGGATGAAAGTGACCCTGATGCAGTTGTAAACATTCCAGTAAAATCAAAGGCTATTTCAGGCAAGTTATACTGCCATTTTCACTTGCTTCGTATGTTCTGCAAATGCCTATCACTCTGCCATGTACTTGTGACTCTACACTTTTGCACCTTAAGGTGCAGCAAGGTAATGTAAGTGTCGGTACAACGCTTTATGCACTGTTGCTGTTAGGAAATTGCTACTTACAGTAATACATCTAGTACACCACTAACTGCATAACCTTTACAGCTTGTTCACACATTGAAGACCAAATTGTATCTCAATCCAAGAGAATTGCATTGAAAGCAGAAACTAGAGAAATTTCCCCCATTCATGCCCCACCGCCAGATACTGTCGCTGCTGCAGCAGGCAGAAGTCCTACTGTCCAGGCATAAACAGAAAGTAACAAATACATAGTATTGAGCTTAAGAAGTCAAATTAAATATCAGCAGGTGAAAAGTGCGAACGTCAGCCACTTCAATTAAGAAAAAGATTGAAGCAGAAATCAAAGCGAATTCTGTGGTAAACACAGACCCCTTTCCCACATGTATGCTTAGTGATGTGGTGCGTTATTTTGAGTCAGAGCACCAGACATGAATCAATATAAACGTGTCAAACAAAGACTGACAAGGAAAGCAATGATGAGGTACTCTATGAATTCCTGTGCTGCACCGGCCGGCCTTTATGACTTTGCAAAAATCAATTGTTCCATGACTTCTGGCTAAATTAAGTACAGCATGACTAGCATCCTGTAAAGCCTCCCTAGTAATTTGAGCATAAGACCATGTTACAGTATGATGAATGAAGGGTTTGCATTCACACTTGCATTTTATACATTTGCCTTTAGTTCACATTCATCTGGATCCAAAGCTCGCAATCTGGATATTTTAAAACCCCGCTGAATGGCTTGATGATACAATTACCCGTCCAGCGCAGCAGTTGCTAAAGCAACAACTTCCTGAGAAAGAGGACTTCAGAACATGCTGTTGTCACAACGACTGCAATTAGAAGTAGCCACTAAAAATTCAATTTAGATCCACCATATCCACAATCACTGGCTAACAACATCAAGTGATGAGGAGGGAAATGTTCATATACAATAACTAAAAACTAATCGAAATGTTAGGAGCTGCCAAATACTGGTCACTCGCCCAGCTAACAGCTGGGCTCCTGTCCACTGCTCAGGAGAACTCCTGGAGCTGGGCAGGTACTCACAGGAGCACTGGCTTGTGAAGCCAACTGTGGTGTGAGCATCCGAAGTCTCACCTGAACCCCTATGGCTGATATCACGTCACAGCTGATGTTCGCTTAGTCGCTCAGTCAAAAACCTGGTACTCATTTATAGTCCTGAGTTGAGAGAAGCAATTTTGTGTAAGTTTCTTGCCCAAGAAGTTATGCCATACCTCGCCATTACCGCACTGTGACTTGAACAATTATTATATTCACTAAGTGCAAGCACAACGCAACAAAACAAAACAACCACACACGTGACTGTAAAACACCAGCCATAGAAAATTCTAGCACGCACATGCACAGTACAAAGATTTAGACAGTTCTATATTTAATTATCTAACTATGCTAATTAGTTTACAACACTCCCACTTAATTTGAAGACTTAGTTGTGAAATTCTTCAAATCCCATCAAAACACGTAGCTTCTCAAACTGGCCAAAAGGAATAGACTTTGTAAGTAAATCACCAGCCATCTCCAATGTAGGACAATACACAATATCAATTGTACCTGTTCCAGTGCTTCTCGCATGAAATGGAAGCAAATATCAATACGCTTGGTCCTAGAGTGAGCTACTGAATTTTAAGCTAGTGCAATTGCTCCTTGGTTATCGTCCTTGACGATATCGCTTCTGCTGGCATTTGTAGATTAGCAAACAGCTTCTGGAACCATTTACACTGCCTCTTGTGCAGCTGTGCTCATGTCTACATCTTCAGCTTCTGATGTGGATAGTGCAACAACAGCCTGTTTTTACTTAGCCAACTTACTGCTCCACCAGCAATTAGAAGCATATTTCCAGTAGTTGAGTGTTTGTCATCCAGGTCACCTCCAAAATCAGCATTGGAAAATCATGTAACTGGTTTTTCATCTCTACAATACTTCAGCGCTAGGTTCATTGTTTTCTTGAGGTAGCGAAATATTCTCTTCACTGCAGTTTGTGAGCTTCTGTGGGATTAGAGCAAATTTAGAAACTGCTCCCACGTACTGCTTGTGCCATATCCGGGCGAGTGCCTTTTGCTATACAGACTACCTACCACAGATTAATATTCAACTGGATCAATAGGTTTGCTCTTGTGATCATCCTTGGCTAACTTGACATTGCAATCAGCTGGAGTGGAGTAGATACAGTTTTAGCACCTGAAAGACCAAACTTTCTGAACATCAGTGCTATATACTGTTGCTGATGTAGAATCCAGTAACAATATTCACCCAAAGACAGTAGTGAAGCTCACCCATATCTTTCATTTTAAACCAGTCAGACAAGAGTTGTTTTGTTTCCAACATGACTTCTATAACATCTGTTATAAGAATTAAATCATCAGCATAAACTGCTATAATTACTGTGTGCTCATCAAGTCGAAGGAACACGCAAGGGTCAGCACTACTCTGTGTAAATCCAGTTTGCATCATAGACTCCTTAGTGCTTGATTCCAGAATCTAGGTGCCTGCTTCAAACCATAAAGAGATCTCTTTAATGTGCAAACACAATTTTCCTTTCCTGAAACTTGGTATCCATCTGGTTGCCTCATGTAGATTTCATCAAGCTTTCCATTGAGGAACGCAGTAACTACATCCATTTGACGAACAATCATATCCTTTTGAACAGCAAGGGCCAAAAGAGTACGAATTGATGAACGCACAACAGGTGAAAAATAACGTCTCATTGAAATCAATTTCATGACTGTGAGAGTATCCCCTAGCAACCAACCTACTCTTAAATCGTACAATATTGCCTTCTCCATTGTATTTGACTTTGAGTATCCACTGACAGCCGACTGCTGTTCTCTCTTCAGGAATTTCTACCAGATCCCAGGTATCGTTCTCAATTAGAGATCGATACTCTGACTCAGTTGCCAGTTTCCATTCTCTTGCATGTGAACTACTGAGTGCTTCTTCAATCGTTTCTGGCTCAGCTATCTCTTTCACGTTGTAAGCATAATGCTTAAATGGCATCACTATGTCTGCAAATGCAGTCATAGCGGCGCCTGTAGATTCAGAATATCCATAGTAGTCTGGACATCAAATGACTCGTCTTGATCTTCAGGGTACCGCTTCTAGTTGAGATTCACCTTCAGTCATTTCATCTCCAGACACAATTAATAATTCGGGTGAGATTGAAACATCTAGCTTCATCTGCTTGTTTGAAGAGCCAAAGCTATGGGCCATGCTAAACAATCTTCTGGAGCCTGGCCAGATACTGTACTCACATAAGCCCTGACTGCGACACCAACTGTAGTGTGGGCACCCGAAGTCTCACCCGGACTCCAGTGGCTGATAAACTTTGTCGCAGTCGGGGGTCTTTTCCACCCCAGTCAAAGACCAGGTACTTATTTATACTCCTGAGTCAAGAGAGGCAATTGTGTGTGAGTTGCTTGCCCAAGGAAATTATGCCACAGCTCGCCATTACTGTGCCTTGAACTTGCAACCCTGTAGGGTTCCGAGTGTATTTACTCCATAAGATGACTCTCTAACCAACTGAGCTATACCAACACACACACACACACACACACACACACACACACACACACACACACACACACACACACACACACACACACACACACACACACACACACAGTCACTTCCACTACTAGTAATTCAATTATGATAATATCCAAAGGCGTTACAAATAAGACAATTATTGACATAATCTAAATTAAATTACTTACACAACCTAAATTTTTAATTTAATTACTAAACATAATATAAATTTTTAGAGACATGCCAACAATTTTAACCTAAGAGTAGGCCCTCCAAATTTGGCTTAGTTATATGTTCAACTGTACTTATCAACCTCTAAACCATTCAACCTCTTCTTGTTCCCTTCGAAGTTCCAGACCGTCTCCCAAAAGAAATGAGACGGTTTGGACTTCATTTCTTTCATGAGACGGTCTGGAACTTCGAGGCCATAACCGGGCGCGCAAGAGGACCTGGGTACGAGGCTATAGTAGCGCCGGCAATAGATAGAAGTAACGCGCGCAATCAAGATTGGAACCTCCGCACTATTAGCAAGTCCACAGCCAGTCTCACGTATCCAAACCTTCTTCTGCCGCTAGAGATTGTATAGTTCTACTGATAGGGGTTTTTGCTAAAACGCACGCTGACATAAACAGTAGTAGAATTTGAAAATCATGCAAGCAATGCAGATACAAGTAGCGGCTTTAGAAATTAGGACACTCCGAAGAACTGCGCAGCTTTAGTGCGCAGTCGAAATAACGAGGTCCGGTGATCGAGGATTTTGCGGAAAGTGTTTCTGCGTAGGGATGAGTGCTTCGTAAACTGTTAGGACATCAGCATCCATTGCCTTTAACGTCAAAGAATCTCACAAAACGCCAATTTCCTCGAATGTTGCCAGACGGAAATAAATTGCACGAAAAGGTCAGTCTATAGACAGTCTGTAGACAGTCTGAAAGTAGCACGATGGTTTCCACCGTTCTTGGAGCGACAGAAACAACAGCTGCTAGAGACCATTTCCGGAATGCGTCAGTAAGGCTCACGTGATCTGATGGCGCTCAAGAAACGCTTTACTTGGCTGACGAAATTCTTGGAACGGCCCCGTCATTTTTAAGTGCTTAACGTACATCTGTCGGGTTTTCTCTGAGATATGATATCGCCCAGATACCCAACTTGTAGTACGGGGTTTCAATACGAGAGAAGGCGGAGCCAGCAGCGCGGAATGACTTAAAGTGTTTACGCATGCGTAAATATCACGTGATATAATCAACGGCAAGCGGGAGATTTGAGTTTCTTGCGCGTTTTCATAGCCATGGACTCTGAAGATGTGAGGAAACGATTGGACTTTACATCAACTGATTTGGAACAGTCCCTGGATGTCTACTTGCGAGTCAAACCGCCAGAAACGGCCGTAGACGACATGTGCGTCAACATCACTTCAAGCCAAACGGTGGAAGCTAGAGCTCCGTCATCTAGTCTTGCCTACCGTAACAACACTCGGAAACGACGCCCTGCAACGTACAAGTTTTCGTTCTCACGCGTTTTTCCTCCGTCGTCTTCTCAAACCGATATGTTCCGTGCTACATGTCAACCTGTTATTGCGGCCTTGATTAGCGACATGCAGAGTTCTCTAGTTTTCTCGTTCGGCGTTACTAACAGTGGCAAAACATTTACTATCGAGGGAACACAACAAGACGCAGGAGTACTTCCCCGCTCTCTGGACGTCTTGTTCAACTCCGTTGGTCCGAGACTGATGGTGGACACAATATTTCGACCTGAAAAATATAACGATATTTCAGAGATGGATGAACAACAGTCGTTGGTAGAGAGGTCAGTGTTGAATGAGGTTTGCAGTTATTCGTCTTTGGCCGTCACTGGTGTGAGCTGTAAGACGCCTTCCGCTGACACCACATCTGTGAGACTTGGAGAACATTCAACCTCTAGTAGTGATGGTGAGTTTTATTGAATGAAATCGATGTAGCTGTCAGTCGTGAGGTTATGGAAACTGACTTATGTTAGTTTGTGTTAGACTATTGACAGACAGACAGTTAGTGGGTGCATTCACACAACGTTTCTAACCTAGGTTAACTCCAATTAATTTAGCTCCAGACGCCATTTAACAAATTGGTCTTAATTAATGGATTTGTCTAACCTAGGTTAAGGCCTGTTCACACTAGACCAGAATGGATCGCGATTCGATCGCGATCAGCAGGATCGGGATAGTGAGCATCCACACTGCACTTTGAAAATGCTATCTCTGCCTCATTTTTTGATATCACGTGACTAATGACCAATGTGTACGTGTGGCTTCTTTGCTTGTGGAAAGCGTTGATACAGCGAGGTAAGGTGAGCGAGAACAAAGGCGAGTGAGGAGTGCTAGATGTTCCGACTACACGCATAGCGTAGGTGAGGGTAACGCCCACAATTTCTAATTGGATTCAACCGATCATGATCCAGTTGCCAGTGTGGACAGGCCTTAACGCTAACCCACTTGCAAGCTAGGTTAGAACTCGGTTGCTCCGCCTATAATTAAGCCACTCCACCTTCTAAGCATAGCGAAGAATGGTGCGTTTTCTAAAATGTGCTACAAATGCTTCAAAGCTACACGGGCGCGTCTTCAGTGAAAAAGGAGAAGGAGAAGAAAAGCGTGTTGGCAACAAGAGGTCTTTTTTACTACTCTCCTAGTGTTGCTGTGCAGAATGTACAACCAGATGTTGCTTGTAAAGGTCATGTCTCTGGTGAGAGGACGAAACCCTTCAAAACTTCCAAACATTGATGGGACAACAATGACAAGATATACATAATTAGTATCTAGATTGGTTAGTGGGTCATTTCTGTGCTGTGTGAATGCTGGTCAGTGTTAACCTTTATTCAACTACCCAGTAACTACAAGTTCCATATGGTAGTGTTTACTTAGCTAGCTTAACCTAGGTTAACCTAAGGTCAGTGTGAAAGCACCCAGTGTCCGTTACAGTTACTTAAGAGTCAAACACAGATTTGGATGTGTCGTTAGCTCACTCATGGAGTAGCGAGATCATTTTCTCTTCAGCGTAAACAGAAGGTGCAGCAGCATATTATGAAGGGAAGACACAAAATTAGAGAAGTACAGCAATGAATGACTGACTGAACTGGTTACGTTTCTTTGTTGCAAACTATCCTGGGCAGAAGAACTTTTCTTCGTGTTGCAATTGGTTTCGAAAATACGACTCACGACTTTGTATGAGCGGAGCGGTGCATCTGCTGGCACTCGCAGCCTCCTCTGTTGTTCTCAGATATCCCCAAAACGTTTGTGATGAGACATGCGAGGAGTTGACAAACTTGTCTACAGATGCTGCGACAAGACAACGAAGGAAGTGCGGCTAATCATTCTGCTGTGCGTGCTGTAGACCTGTCTAGGAAAATTCGCTTAGTGGCTACAAATTGTCCAGGATGGTAAACTTACAACTGATTGCAACTGACGAAAGTGCGCTTCATATACTCTCAATAGATCTAAGTTGAACTTTCTTATGGTAACATCTGAATGCTTGTGTAATTAGATCTAGCGGCATAGCAGAGCACCCCTGTGAGTAGTGCACCCACCATACATTGTTAGGAAATGTTAGGACTAACATCTACCACAGTGGTTTCACTCAGCTAATGATGAAAATGCCCATTCTTTGTAGTTTGGGTTCATTCTGAGGCACCCTGTAAGCTGTATATGCACCTATTGTAGTACAGTTCATGTAAAAAGTGAATGAACATGATACAAAACATTATAAATGTATTTTAGTAGGAATGGCTGCACAAATCAGCAAAAAGTGAACAAACAAGTGTGGATGGTGCAATATTGTACCAAATTAGGGTGCCATGACTAACTCACCATTTCAGAAAATTATGACACAGTGTGAGTTAGTCATGGGACCGTCAATTTGGTACAGTATTGAACCATCCACACTTGCCTGTTTGCTTTTTACTGATTCGTGTAGCCATTCCTACTAAAATACATTTATAATGTTTTTGTATCTTTTGAGTATTGTGCTTTGTCAGTAAGTGGATTTTTACTTTATCAAAGATTGTTTTTTGCAAAATTCATTGATTGAGAATACTAAGTGCATATGAACTTACTTTTTGGAATGTTGTTATGAGTGAATCGGTTCCAATGCACTGGCCACTCTTCAGCAGTGCTTACAAATGTTTTGTATGTGTGCCAGTGCTAGTTTTATATGTGAACATACCTTCTTGTTACCGAATAGCATATAAGCTGGCATACAAAGATTAATTCAATACTTTTTATCCATGTGATGAGGGAGTGTGGCAACTGTGGTTAATAGGTGAAAATGTGCCTAAAACTTTTTGTCATATTTATCATAAGACACCTGGAGAAGCACCTGTTTGTACTACATAATGCCGCCCAGGTAGTCAATCAAAACAAAACAACTTGACAAAGAGAATATCAGATTTAAGCGCCAATGTTAAAAGTAAGTGACTTTCTTGTTTCCCACTATCTGCACTGTTGTTAATTAGGCAGCTTGGCAAAGGCTAGTTAGTGGTAGGTCATTGAGATGCAGTATTCGGGGTGGGAGTGAGGGTGGCAGAGAGGTTTTCAACAGGTATCATGGTTTAAAAGTGCATGTACTGTTGCTATTTGGAAGCAGCAATGGTTATGTGTGGAGTCAATTACAGCCAGTGTTAAATGTTCTTGGTTTAATCAAGCACAAATCAGCAGGTACATTTGTTTGATCAAAGTTGTTTAGCAAGCATTCCTGGCGCTACTTGGATATTTGCAGTACAGTGTATCTTCATTATATACATATTTTATCTTTACTATAATATACTTTAGTCAGTGCAGGCTGTTTAAGGAACTGAAATTACATAATCAATTTTTGAATGGAAATCAAGATTCATGTTTATTGATTATGATTAATGTGGAATGTTTTTCATCTTAGTCATGATGTTGTTTTTATGTTTAGGAGAGTTAAGCGATTTGGTGAATACTTTGCAGCATAGATCTAGAGATACAACTTGCTTGGATTTGTCTGATGCAGACTCCCAGTTTTCTGTGTTTGTCTCATATGTGGAGATATACAATGAGTGCTTGTATGATCTACTTGATGTTATACCAAAGAAACAGCAGGAAAGACGAGCTCTTCCACTGAGTGAAGACAAGTCAGGAAACATCTATGTGAAATGTGAGTGCAGAGACATCAGGTTGGTATTAAAGCTGTGCAAACGTGTTTGTATTAGATTTAAGAAGAATAAATGTCATGTCTGCTGATGATGCTCTTCGAGCAGTGGCCTTGGGTAGGAAGAACCGTCACGTTGTTGCTACGTTGTTCAATGAGCATTCCAGTAGGAGGTATGTATCAGTTTGGATGTCAGATCAAATTTTAGTTGGCCATTTCTGGACCTGACAAGTTGATAGTCTGATTTGAATTGGTAATTGCCCTTGTTGCCTATTTGTTGGTTGCAGTTGCAAGCTTTTGATAAGCCAATGTGCATGTTTCTATTTGCATTAGTTGGTTGGTTGTTTGTTTGCTTTTTTGTTTGTTTGTGTGTGCAACTGTGCATTCGTGCTGTGTGGATTATAATTTTTTGTGATTAAACATTTTTCAGTTTAACTGGGGATTTTAAATGGACATTGGGCACTCAAATGTCAACATTTGGCCACTTCGCTGAATTCAAAGCATTGAACAACTTCCATGCAGTTTTCTAGTTTGGCTATTTTGAGTTTGGCCGGACACAAGGCATAATGATCGGACAATCCGAGATGTACTTATACTTTTAACAGTAAATATAATAAATAAACCGGAACTGCTAGGTGAAGCAATGTCAACGCCTACTACGGCTTCATCCAGCTACCGATTCATCAGAGTGACTTCAGCTCACAGCACCTCTTGTTGACCTTGTGATAGACGCCAATCTTCCTCAAATGGAGCGATAGAGCGCACAAAACTATCAGTATAGTATACTGCTGTCTGCAAAATAGTGGGCCATCACTCTTCTGGGACTTTGCAAAAAATAGGCGTATCAGTTGTCAGTTAGAGTTGTTCCTGGACGGAACTGTCGGAATCAGTTTGAACTGTTCAACAGTTTCAGAACTAAATCGAACACGAATTCCAGCAGTTCTGGTAGTTCTACGACTGACGGAACTGCAAATTGATTGCTCTCCTAGAAATGAGATGTTCTGCGGCTTCGACTGATATGAAGGTCGTCTCTCCAGAACGCGGCCTAGCGAAATTAGGTCCAAGTCAATGTGCATATATTACTCGTGGCAAAATTACTTGTTGTTGCAGACAAGCTCCAGCGATAAAGCTTTTCTTTGGCTTACGAATGCGCTTGTCATGTCACGACCTGTGTAGGCATGGTATGTGTACCCTGGCAAGGCTAAATAAATTTTTTTGCCTAATGCCTTTACTATTTGTATTATGTTGATTTAGCGACAGCGATGCTTTGTACCCTTAAAGAACAAGAGAGTCGCTGGTATATTGTAACTATGAGCACTTGTGATAACGGTTACATCAGTGTCCGGTGGCGATATGCATGGTTATATGATGTTGTGACCAACTGTATGGGCATGGAAAGCATGTAGAATCAAGCATGTTACATTGTATCTGCTGCTTTGTGGTGACATTGCAACTTTGGCACAATCACCGTGTTCAACCAGGCATTTGGTTCACACAGTATTCACAAGCATTCTGTACCAGCTGTCCAAAAGATGTATCTGTCATTGTTTCTCAAAGCTCGGGCAATGTAATTGTGAGAAGACCATGCAATGGCGAGAAAATGAAGTATATGTCGGTCTTGTTCTATGAATTTGTCAGGAATTTTTACACTGGACAGGTGTCTTCCGACAAAATCCAGACACGAACAAATTCTAGCACTTTTGCTCTCGTTCAACGTTCATGCACCAGCTGCAGTATTGATAGGTGAGAAAGTCAACTCGAGATCCAGGAGTGCTCAGATACGTTATTAGTGTAAAACATCTGTTCTGCAATGCCATAAAATGTTAGTGTTGCATGAGTTTTAGTTTGTAACAGCTCCATTGCATCGATCATAGCGGTTACCCAGGGTAGATGGTGGAATGTCATCTAGGGAATCGATGCTGGTTTTCTCCAGAATTTCTAAGACTGGTAGATTTTTGTGTGTTTCATGGCCTTCGTCACCTGTTGCTAACGACTTTGGAATTGCATGGACCAAGTTTGTAGTTGAACTTTCCTATCTAGGAACCTTGACTGAGCAATTACAACCATTCCTGTAAATAACCCTGGATCAGCTTCTAGAGACACTTGCTATGTCGACTTTATGGCACAAGGTCTTCAACATGGTTGGGTCAGCTTTGTCTGACTCAAGTGATCATACAAACTTATTGAAGATATGGTTCTTGATAAAGTTTTCTAAGCTTTTTTCTCACAAATTTCTTTCTCCTATTTTTGAGCTTTTCAAGCATTTGCATTTGGCTGATTCAGCATTTATCTGGCTGAGACAACATAGTTGTAGTTGAGTGTAACTTAAATTCTAGTTTCATCGCGTCCGAAAGGGGAGGAGCTGGTTAGACTAGGCTCAGTCAATCATTATCTGAATGAGTCAACAACATCTGTCTGAGTCAACTAGCTGAGTTAAATTACATATATATTGTTACACAGCTAGGCTTATTCAAGTACTCTGTTGCATTAGTATGAAAGGTTTACGGAAGCTTGCAGGTGCGGTACAGCAAAATGGCAGTACTTCCAAGTTCCAGATAAGGTAGTTACACCCATTCAAACTTCTAGTTCTGTTGTGAAAAATCAGAGTAAAGCCCAGTTCACAGTACGACGCTGATGCCGATGTTTGATGCTGATGCTGATGCTGGAATAGAAATGAATTCTATTCCAGTGTCAAAGTCAACATCAAAGGATGCCGCCTGTGTCATGGCGGTGTCTTTGATGTTGACGCTCAGCTGAGCGTCAGCGTCGATACTGTGAACCAGGCTTAATTAAACTCTTACATGTATTTATGGCTTCATGTGTGGAATCAGCGATTCTTGCAGATTGCATGCTATCTAGGTGGCAAGCACAGTGATGCTTTACGATAACAATGAATTTCTTGGCTGCTGAAAACCGTCAAGTTTTTGGGGTGCCAAATGATTGCTTATGCTTCACAACCAATCGGCATAGCCTACTAGGCCTTTTTGCATTATGGGAGGAGGATGTACTAAGTTTCTAGCAGAAAAAAACAGAACCAACACAAATAGAACAGCAAGTAGTTCAAAACAGGAAAAGGATGATGTGTTGCGCTTGTGTATAATAACAAACTCAATGCAGGAGCCTATTCCTTCAGTTGCAGTAGCGCTACTGTTCAAAGATGTTATGAAACAGATATGCTATAGAGGTGTACAAGTGAGAGCGTTGCAGCATCACAGTTACTCACCCCAAATAATGCCCTCCCTATGGAAGTTTTCGGAACTCATCCAAATGTTGATAGTCACTATATCTAGGATGGCCTGGCGGTGTCAATATACAATCTCATTTGGGCTCTTACTCTATCTTGGCTCAGAAGCACTAGTGCAAAAATGAATAGCATTGCTGAAATCTCCTGCTTTTCTTCTCTATGTGTGTTACGTTTCAATCTCTAAAACCATTTGGCTTATTTTTACTGCATATTGTTTGTTGTTTTGGTACTGACTGACATTGCATTGTTTGTGTGACAATCGATCCATGCTAATGGTTCTAGTCAGCTGACACATGTACACAAACATATGCGCGCACACACTTGAACCTGAACCTGAGTTTTAGCCATACTCACTACAAGTTTAGGCCTAGCAGAACTGAGTGCCAGGCATGATAGTTTTAGCCAAGTGAACCAAAGCATTTAGCGATTTTAAGTCTTGTTGTACGGTATCAACCCAGCATAGTGATACACCTAGAATTGTTCTGATACATCTGATGTGGGTGACAACGGTTTAATATGCTCATGGTCTTGCATCATATAACTCTACTTATGGAATCATTGTTGTAATGATATTGCTTCTCTTGTAGTCACTGTATGTTCACCATCTATTTGATTAAAACGACTGCTGGGAAGAATGCTGTTAGTCAGTAAGTATCCATTTGCTCATTTTCTATTTGTATCTATGTCGTGTGATTTTTATGAGAGTCTCAGAGCTTGTTCACACCAAGGCGTTAGTACACTCACGCCACTCGTTCACACCGGTCCTAATCATGATTAGTGTAACGCCATTCTAACACCATTCTAATGCCGTAGAGAGCAGTATTACAACCACATTAGTGGCGTTAGTGGTTGCACGTGACTTTGGCACGTGAGGTAGTATACAAGAAGAGCATGCCACCGATGTTTCCGATGTTGTGTTGTATGTTTAAACATACAACCGCAGCAACAACATGGCGACGTATACAGAAGTGCAGCCAGATGTCCATTATGTACATGTCTGTACATGTGACAACTTCCTGCCGTCCCTGAAGGAGCTGCCGGAAAAAGCAAACTAATATTTTCCTCTTCAAAATCTAAAGCAATGGATTCGTCAAGACAATTCACTCGAATTCTTGCCGGATATGGTGGATGAAAAACCTGTCGAGGCTAATTAGACTCACGTGCCCACGTGATTTACTAAGCATAGTTAGCGGTGTGAACGCGCTTAGATTAATGTTGGCCTAATCATAGTTAGCCTAATCATAGTTAGTCCAGATGTCGGTGTGAACAAGCTCTCAGTCTTTGTTACAATCAAATGTTTAGTTTAGTTTTAGATAACATGCTAAAAGGTTGATTATGGCACTTGAATCTCTTTGTTTGCATGATTTGTATTATGATGAGCTTATAGGATCGCGATGGCTTATTCAATTCTGTGCATAAATAACACTATTAGCAATATAGTTTTTGACTTGGTCATGTACAGGACTAGAGAATGAGTAGGGTAGGATGAATGATCTGTGGGACAGTTTTAGATACTACTGTCGTTTTTGCATAAGCTTTGTTTATTATGTACTACTAATTTGCAAAGATGAAAATAATATTTGCATCACAATGAATTTAGTAATGAATGACCTAATTGCTAAACAGGCCTGATTTTCTTGAATGTACCTCCACGAACATATGGGCACTGTGATTGTCATACCTCAAACTACAAGTTTGACAGTTTTAGATTGAGTCAGTGTTGTTTGTTGTTTGTTGTTGTGTGTTTGCTTTATGCAAAGCAATATGCTACAGTTTGTTACACCAAGTCTCATAGATTTTAGACTTTCACAAGCACCTCCTGTATTGCACATGTCTTTTTTGTGTTTATGTACATCAGTGGCACGTTGTTCTTGCTTGTTGAGAATTTGCATTTCATTTTGAGGAGTAGACTTTGAAATTACAAGCAACAGATGATGGTTTTATAGCTTTAAACGTGGTAACAGAACACTACAATGCTATAAAAATGCATGATCTCATATGAGCACCTCTTTTGTCTGTTGAATTATTGTGAATAGGAAAGCAGCTCCCTACAAATCAGTTTCGTGTAGACACGATTGATCGATGATGCATGTAGAGCATGGTGTGGTGACTAGCTGTAGCTTTTTGTGTATGTCATGACATTGTACGCTGTTTAGATGTTTCCAGTAGCAGACAACTTTGGTTTAGGGGTTGCATGTTTGTATACATAACGGCATGTACACGTGTTCTTACGTTATCTTACTATCATACAGAGCATTGTCTGTGATTATAGGATATCATTTGTTGACCTGGCTGGATCTGAACGGACGCCAAAGATTTCGGTGGCAAAGACAAGAGTGAAAGAGTCAGGAAACATCAACAAATCACTGCTAACTTTAAAAAACTGCATCACAACCATTCGTTATAACAACAATCACAGGTTAATAACTGTTATAATGTCATGAAGTTTAAATATGTAGCACTGTTTCATACATATTTATGGTGCTGGATGAAAGTCTGAAGAGGACTTCTAAAACATTATGACTTAATAGCTGGCAGGTTATTAGTCAGCTTGTAATTAGCAACACAAAGGTGCTTGCTGACAAATTCAAATGCACGTGCAGACACACCCACGCAAACTAGAAATCGTGCCTTTATTCACACATTTATCATTTACCAGTTTGAGATTGCTGTCGAACGACAAAGCGATTTCTTGATTTTTTCCTTGTTGTACGTGACCCGAAAATGGGTCTGGAACTTCGAGGTCAGCAGCTATCATGCATGATAGATATGCTCAATCCGCATTGTCGGCGGCATCCGACACCTTTCTGTGGCTACTTTCATGCTCCGAGGTTCGGATGCCATCGTGATAGTGCACGATAATGCTCTGGTTTCCACCCATTTCCGAGTCCCATGCAAGAAGAAAACGATCGAGAAAGCGCTTTGTCGTTCAAAAACAAGCTATTTCAAGATTGTCAATGAAAAATGTGTGGATAAAGAACCTAACACACTTGTTGCTAGCTTTCTCGAAATGTCAAGTACGAGGAGCAAAACTGTCGTGTCGGACAAGAACGCAATTCGCATTTCTTTTTGTACTAGGAATAAAGGCTGTATGTCATAGAATGTGGTGCACCCAGGTCCCTAGGATGTTAGCTTGCTCAGCTTCATTAGGACACAACTTGAAATTGTGGCATGTTTTCAAGTTTGTGTGGGTCTGTCTGCACGTGCGTGGTGAATCGTGAGTGGGCACCTTTAAAGGGGAAATCTCACCAAATACTAAACCTGGTTGAAAGAATGGTACAAGGCCTAGTGTCTTCCTGCAGGAAGCTTACTGTTCAGCCAGCCACAGAAGCAGAGAAAGGGCAACGAGTTGTTCGGGTGATTCCTCGTATGTAGCACGAAGTGTACTCTCTGCCTTCGTTTGGAAGTAACTACTTTAGGTTTACCATACCAAGTGCTTCTAACACACCCAAAATGCAGCAAGACATAATCTATGAACTAATCTAAGAAGGGTCTCCTTTTGAGGCTCCATGGTGTATTGACACAGTCGATACTTGCGTGATAAGTTTGGAGTCCCAGTTTGCTTTAGCCAATAATCACAACTTCCCACCATATGTCTCACAATCCTTACCTTGAAAAGTTCATAGGTATCCAGTATTCGAAATTCTCAAAATTTTCTACTCGCCAAAGTACAAGCCTTGGAGTCCCAGTGCGTGCATAAATTAATATTATATTAATATATTTTAGTAACTGGTACAATTACAATAAAAATAAGTAAAACTATGATAGATACACACTTCCCATTTTAATTAATTATTTATTAATTAACAAGCTAGCTATGTCTAAAAGTTAGTAGTGGTTGTGTAACAGAATCTGCAGTAATTACTAGACTATACTTATGTGTATTACTTTGTTTACAACAAAAAAGTGCATTACGTTTTATCCTTGTGCTTGTCATCAATCTTGATTCTTTTGTTGTAGACGATTTTTCTTGCCATAAGGTCCAATATAAAGACGCCTCTTAAGTTTTCCCAATTTTGACCATATAGAAATTAATAGCCTATGTAGGATCAAACTAAATTTAGAACTGACCACGGTGTCCACATTTCCATCATGATCTATTAGACTAACCTAAACTAACCATGCACAAAAGCTCTATACCACTGTTTTTATATAGATTCATGAACATCTACAATGTAAAAGTTTATCTTAGATTCTTGAGCAATACTGTAAATCCAGGTGGACTGCAATATACATGTAGCTGTGTGCAAGCCCTTGTGTGCTTTTGACCCTAGGAGTAGATTCAGACTAGATTGAATTTGCTACCAACATTTGGCTATGAAACTATCTACTCCCTTACAACTCACTGCATATATTTTAGGCGACATGATGATATTGCATTGGAAGAACCTACAGGTGAATTTGAACAGACAGATAGGTAATAGCATTTAGGCCTAGATGACAAGAGTGTGGTACTGCAAGGACTCAGAAAACATCACTAGGCATATCTGGTTTGACAAGAAGGATTGCAGGTTTGCAGTCACATTCTTTGTGTATGCAAGAGAAGTGTAAATGCGATTGCGGTTTCAGCAGCTGTTTTAAGTAACTATCTTTTCCCACAATACAATATAAATGGACAATTTAGATGCGATTCTGACAGCCAACATCCACTTTTCAATGCTTATGTACACAATTAGCCCTATAGGATACGTAAACTCAACATCTCCTGACTACAATTCTCAACACGCCTGCCCACTTCTCTGCTAATCTCTGGCGAGTGGACAGCTACCTTCTAGTCGCCAACTTCGATTTGGACTCGCCACTGGCAAGTAGGCGAGTGGGAATTTCAAACACTGGTATCGGTCTTCCTTGCTAACCAACAATCAGAGTAACAGAGTTACTCTTGTGGCACATACGGGTACTAAACACGCTCACACATGTAATTTCAATACTTTATTTGTTTTTACGGTAAACATCTGCAGTAAACTGTTGCAAAGGGTTGTGTCATGAAGTGACTGACAGCTTTCTTCCCAGAGATTGTTGATTTTGGTGAGAGTTTTCCTTTAAATGAATTGAATTTTGATTATTTATATTTCTCATTCATTGCCAGTGGCTAACAGAGAAAATTTGTCATGAGATCAAATTTTGTGAATCAGTGCATTGATTCTAACTAAAATGGTTGAAGTTCTCTGCAATGGTTTTCTGTTGGTTATTTAATCTGAAATATAGGTATGGATGTATTATGTAAATGTTCACTATGATTGGAGATGCAATAATTCTATTAGCTTATCGCAACTTTAATTCAAAGCAATCTTATGACATCATAATTTAGAAACAATTTTTGATGTTAAAATGTTGACTTTGCAGTAGCCTCAAATTTCCAGACCAGAGAGCGCAAAGCAAAATGCAACTCTAGTCTGGACCAGAACGGTACTAAAATGATTTTGGAAATAGCCTTCTAAGTCAATCAGCGTCTTAGGTCAGGAATGTTGGCTCTAAATTCTGATTGGTTTAGCAGTAATTGGTTGCCTTAAGTGCACACCAGAGGCTCCAAGTGCATGCCAGAGTCGTGAATAGAGACTAGACTCTGGTGCATGCATGCGTCTTAGTTTTAAGTAGTTTCAGTTCCAGCTCTTCGATCTTCAAGCTTACAGGGACAGGACATGCACAGCAGGCTAGCTTTGCTAGACCATCAACTTTGACAATTGAACTGGTCGAGTGGTAGTCTCGCTAGTCTACAGAATCAACAGTCGTCATTTCATGCTGTCCACCAAGATATCATTGCAAGCACGGCAGACATCTCTTTTTTGGTCGTGAGATCTCATGGCATCTAGAAATGATATGTTTGCATGTGTATCTATTGAACTAGGTAAGATGACCCTGTGCTGTTAGACTACCATTAACATCACTTTTTTGATAAGTACTTCTGAAATCATTTTAGTATCGTTTTGGTCCAGACTAGAGTCTTCTCTGGTCTGGAAGTTCAAGGCTAACTTTGCAGGTGCTCTTTCTTATTTTCAGGGCCATTCATGATTGACATGCAGAAATTGAAAATTATTTTTATATGATAGTTCTAAAGGTGTGTATACCGGGAAAAAGTAATAGAGATTTTTAAAATCAAGGTTTCTATTTAAAAATTGCACAACATTGCCAAAATTATGTTGAACTAGCAGTCAACAAGAATATAAAATTTTTGGGTTGGTTGACTGATTTACGTTTTGCTGTTTGAAACAAGGGAGAGGTTTTACACAATGCTGATCTTTCTTCAATTGTCAATGCTATTTACAAGTAACAACCATTTTAAGAAAACCGGAACAATTCATATGGTTGAAGTGGACACAAGAGATTTATCTTATCTTTCTTAGTCAAATTAAAATTAGGCAAATGCTGACTTGTTTTCAACAATACACAATACTGTAAATCCACAAATTTAGTACTCATAATTTTAGTACAGGACATCGATAGTGTACTGTAGCCGAATTCAAGTGCATCTATCTATAAATTTTAGTATTCATGTCATTTTAGTACAACCAGGTATCTGTACGGAAATAACGAAAATTTCATGAGTACGAAAATTTCTGGATTTACAGTAGGGTATTTCCTTTTGCAGATGAGCACTACGGCAACTGGATGCTCCAGCATAGTTAAAAATGTGCGGTGGCATAGACTGCAGTAAAATATACTGCCATTTTGTTTGTATCTTGAAGCTGATCTACATAAGGAATAAGAGCGCTGACATAGTTTAGTTTTTAACTTTCAGCAAATCATAATGTGACTTCCGTATTGTCGCAAATAAAAGCCGACCTCAAATACAAGCCGATTTTGAATAAAAGCCGAAAATGAAAGACCTTGTGCTGTGTCGGCATGCACATGCAGAGTTCAATGCCACCGTCGTGATGATGAAGATTCAGCACGCTTTTGAAACTGGCGTTTCATGGTAGTCATGTCTGTATATCTTGATGAACCTTGCTTTTTCAGGTGGTAGATGGTTGTCATGTCTAGACCCTAATGAGTTTGAATGATGTAGCCTGTCTTGAATATAAGCTTAAAGGAACATTTCGGAGATATGCGTTAGCTGCTGGCTCCGCCTTCGCTCACTAATGGGAAATCTGTACTAACCAAGTTGGGTATCTGGGCGCTATCTCAGAGCAAACCCGACAGATGTACGTTAAGAACGTTTAAAACTTAAAAACTGACGGGGGGGGGGGCGTTTCAAGCACTTCGTCTACCAAGTGAAATGTTTTTTTGCACCATGAGGTCATGTGAGCCTTACTGACACAATCACATTCCCGGAAATGGTCTCTCTGTTGTTTCCGTCGCTCCAAGAACGGTGGAAATCGTCATGCTACTTTAGACTGTCTACAGACTGACCTTCGATTTATTTCCTTCCGGCAACATTCGAAAGAATTGGTGTTTTGTGAGATTCTTTGGTGTTAATGGCAGTGGATGCTCGTAGATCATGTTCGAACAGTTTATGAAGCACTCATTCGTATGCAGGAACACTTTCTGTGAACTCCCTCGATCACCGGACTTCACTATTTCAGCTGTACACTAAAGCTGCGCAGTTCTCCGGAGTGTTCCTTTAATTGTCTTAGAGGGTAACTGCAACACAAAAATATAAAAATATGTTGGAAATTGATAGTTCTAGTTGCATACATGACAGGAAATATAGTTTTAGATTTTTGAGCTAGGTCTTCGCTGAGAAATAGCAGGTCAAAGTTGCTTCTGGTTCTTCAAGTTCCGGCAACGGGCGTGGTGTAGTGTACACATCACAGAGGGGAGACTCCACGCTAACGTGTACTGTAAACAAAGGAATCTGTGGCGAAAGAATGGTTTGGTGGTGCGTGGCTGCAGGATGGACCAATTCGCACAAGTCATATGCAAGTGTATTTTGATTTCCAAAGATCCGCAAGCTGAGAAATGAGTGGGAACCGCAAATTACACTGAGGACAAGAGTTAGACGTTTGTGTCGTCCGGGCGACTACTACTGAGTACGATGTGTCCTACTGAGCGGACAGGAGTCTATAGTAGCCACTTTAAGCCGGATTGCTCGAGGTAAAGCCAGGTCTATTTAAGAGCTTTGTCTGGGTTGTAGAAGAGTGAAATTGAGTCCACCATTTTCCATCAACCTGCCTCCACACTTCAAGATCATAGCACTCTGGAACCTGCGCCAAAGAAAGGAGAGCTGCATTTGAGAAGCGGGTAAACCTACTGCAAATGGCAAGGAGAGGTCAGACTCTTGATGACTTGACTAGACTCGCCTAGCTAAATAAAGGTTTTCAATCATCATGCATGTAGTACGCAGTTGTGTGCATTACAGTATTGTGCAGTGAAATCAAACCTTGCTTCAACGTGAATTCAGTGCACGAACTTCAACTCTTTTTTGTTCTCTTTCTCACAGCATTAGCTAATTTTGCATGAACTCGATCACCAGTACGGCCCATACCCTGTGCCACTATTGTCTCTAGGGTATTCGACGTTAGTAATGCACCATTATTTTGAGACAACCTCAATTACGTTTTGACAACACAAGCACTCCACACGAGTACACATGTACATCGTATTCATCATCTCACAACGGCCGCAGCTACACATGCGATTGTTGTTTACTTACTTGGATGTGCATCGATTGTGTTTGCTACTCCTAGTTCTACGGTATTACGATCTGTGATGGTGACAGGCTATTGGGTGGCCTGTCCTCTGCCTCATCCGCTTCCAAGGCAGCAGACGATCTCAAAACTTCAGAGACACTGTCGATGAGCTTGAACACGTATGGTTTAATGGCTTTCACCAGATCTTCCTCATCCTGTGATTCATGCGATGACAGAACTTTATCATCACTTAAAAACCTTTAGAGGGCTCTTCAGAAGAATAACAGTTGCTGTTGTCACCTCTACCGTAGTAGCAGTGCCTTGGATATGAAGATGTTAGTCATTTTAATAGAGGCTGACTATACAGACGCACACGCGTCTCCCCTCTGTGACGTGTACACTACACCACACCCGTTACCGGAACTAGAAGAAGCAACTTTGACCTGCTATTTCTCAGCTGAAGACTTAACTTAAAAATATAAACTATTTTTTCTGTCATGTATGCAACTAGAATTATCGATTTCAAACATAAAAGAGTTTTTGTTTTTTGCATTGCAATTACCCTTTAAATGTTAGCCTGAATTCTAATTTGGCTTATACAGAAATAAGAATAGCTTGTATTTGCGACAATACAGTATTTGCTTGTGACAGGAAACTTTTATGTGCAAAGTTCAAACTTACTTGTGACAGAAAGCTTCTGGTCTCAACTGCATGATCTTTACCAAGACCACAATGATGTGTCTACAAGAGTACTCAGTGCATCAACTACTGCCGCAGCTGATATTAACACAGTACTTATCAGTAGTGTGACACTAAAAGAAATTGTGTGCGATTTCACAGTATTGGCAACTACAAGAGGCTGGCAACTTGACTACACAAGACTTGTCAGATATATATCTAACCTACATCTAATTTACTTTGGAACAGCAACAGTTGGGGCAATTGCTCCTCAAATAGATCCCTGGTACAGTTTTGACCACTAAACAACCATGTCAAAAATTGATAAGCACCATGCCCATGCAATAGTATTTAAGGGGAACTCTCACCAAATCAACCATCTCTCAGATAAAAGCTGTCACTTCATGACACAACCCTTTGCAACCGTTTACTGCAGAAGTTTACCGTAACGAAGAAATAAAGCATTGAAATGACCTGCGTAGGCGTGTTTAGTACCCGTCTGTGGCATGAGTGTAACTCTGATTGTTGGTTAGCAAGGAAGACCGATACCTGTGCACGTTTCAAGTTAAGGATTTGAGACATATGTTGTCAAGTTGTGATTTATTGACTAAAGCAAACTGGGATGCCAAAGTTATCACGCAAGTATTGACTGTGTCAATACAACTGTGGAGCCTCAGAAGGAGACCCTTCTTAGATTAGTTCATAGATCATGTCTCACTGAAATTTGGGTGCGTTAGGAGCACTTGGTATGGTTAAACCTAAAGTAGTTACTTACATACAGGGAATCGTCTGAACAACTCGTTGCCGATTTTCTGCTTCTGTGGCTGTCTGGACTGTAGGTTTCCTGCAGGAAGATACCAGGACGTGTATCTTCCTTTCAACAAGTTTTAGTATTTGGTGAGAGTTCTCCTTTAAATCTCTTACAGCATGATTGTCTGGTCACTCAATATGGCATGATTGTCACCTAGGTCAGGCTCATCACCTTGATAATAGCCGTTGCCTGCCAGTGTGGCTTTCTCAATTGTCATGGAGCTGAGTTCTTTTCATCTTAAGTCAAGAAAATGTCATATTTACTAATACACAATGCACAAACAGTTAAGTGTCTATAAGCCAATTCTGATTATTAGTTGATGCCTAGAGGTGATTTGCAGATTTATTTTGCAGTCTTCTGTGGCAGTTAGATGCAATATGAAACAGGACCTAAAACAGCGGTGACTACTGGTTGTAACTACTGTATACTGAATGTTACAACAATAGTTGCAGATACAAGTTTGTAATAATGCACATAGTTTTGAAAAGCACAAATGCATTGTTTATGTGGTCTTGATAGGATTTGCTAATAGTAGTAGTTTAACAGTGTTGTAGATGCTTTATTTAGTGTGTAATTTGTTTTTGAATGTTTGTTAGGTCAAACCAACGTATTATTCCTTATCGGGAGTCAAAGCTTACTCGATTGCTACAGAACTTTTTTCTTAATAAAGGATCAATATCTATGATTGTCAATGTCAGTTCTGATCCTAACATGTTTGATGAGACTCTTCATGTTCTCAGATTTTCTGCTGTTGCATCACAAGTAAGTAGTTTGTGTGATTGCTTTTGACGTGTCTTAATGGTTGGCATTCTTATAAAACATGTGAGTCAAATGTTTGCAATTAAAAGTAAAACACTTAGTTGGATTAAAGGGGAAGTCCAGCAAAAATTAACAACTCGTATGAGAAGATCTTACAAAGACAAATCGATCGATATAAGTTACTCCGTTATCTTTGCTTTTGTACACAAGAACGATTGATGTTACTGTGATGTGTAACGTCCACATGACTGCTACGGATATGTCGAGGACGCCGAATGTGAATGCGAAGATATTATGAAGATCTGCCTTCTTGCCATCAGTGTAGCCTTGCAAGCCAGGCTCTTCCGAACAGTCGCTGAGCTAAACACACGAGGAGGAGGAGCTTTTGCCAGAATTGCTCCAGCACGAGAAGAGCCTGGTCACTTTCGAGAATTTCATAGTGACGTGGGACCCCGGATCCGGTTTCATAGCTTGGATGGATAAAGCTAATTCGATTAGGTAAGCATGAAGGTATGAAAGTTGAGAACATGCGACATCGCTTCACGCACTTGCTTGTTTTGTGCGAAGTACGTAGTTGACATCATCGGTCGCTTCTAGCACGTATCTAGACAGCTCAGCCATGTAATATTCTGCAGTGTCACGACTCCTTTTAGCATTCAGTTTCACCAACAGTACACACCGCCGAATCTAGATCTGCAGCGTGGTAGTTTGAGAAATGAACTCATTGTACGCAGTTAGTATATATATATATATATATATATATATATATATATATATATATATATATATATATATGTAGCAGTCAGAGTCCGTGCATTGAAACAAGTCATACGTAGTACACAACACGTGCAACTACGAGTCAACTCTACACTTCCTGAACACAATAGGTCTACTGCACTGCTGTTTTCCCATCCTGCCTAGATGTTTCCAGTTCACCATGAGGAGAGCCAATATTGTACAAAAGAGCTGCTTGCTGAGTCAAAAGTATCCTCAGATAGACTGTGTTCGTTAGCAATACACACCAATCTACTCATGACGTGGACTCCATCTGGAGAGATCAACAAGCTGGATGCCACTGCTTTGATGAACCGGTGAGTGAAACAGGGCTGTCAGTTCTCACACCATTCCCCCCACAGACTATAGATGTCAGAGTAGATGCGCAAGAGTTGTGAACACTTCTACATCGGTTTCAATTCGCGCAAACCTGCAGATGAGTTCAGTAGAATGAAACATTGCTGGAGAGTGTAGGCTCAGCAGACCAGTCCCATGTAGGCCATTTCTGGGCTCATTATTCACCAGCACTTTGTCCAGCAACGGTTTCACTGGCTTCATGTTCAAGCACTCTTCGTGGAGGGCTACCTCTCCGCTTCATGTATCAAACGCAATTAAATTAACGAGCTCTTTAGGAAATCGAATTAGTCTTATCCAAGCTATGAAACTGGATCCGGGGTCCCACGTCATCATGACGATCTTGAAAGCGACCAGGCTCTTCTCGCACTGGAGTAATTCCGGCAAAAGCGCCTCCTCGTGTGATTCATGGTGCGTTTAGCTCAGCGACTGCATGGAAGAGCCTGGCTTGTGAGGCTTCCATCGGTGGTTCCTCTCTAAAGTAAGATGGTGTCGGTAAAGCTGTTTCTCTGTCAGACTTTCTATCTGGTCTGCTCACTTTCTTTTGCCGCTGATTAGTAGAAGGTTACAATCCCGGATGTGAAAATAGGATCGTCCTCTGTTGGAGACAGCATGGCACACTGAACATTTCTCTTCGGATATTAAAAGAACAAGGATAAACAAATACTCAAGCACAAGCGCATTTTTTAGGTAAGCGGTAGTATTGAGGAATTCTGCTTGAAAGTCTGGCAGGAAAACAGCTCTACCGATACCATTTTACTTTAGAGAGGAACCACTGACAGCAAGAAGGCAGATCTTCATAATATCTTCGCATTCACATTTGGCATTCTCGATCTATCCGTAGCAGTCATCTGTAAACACATTGATTCGTGTGAAGTTGGCAGAGCTTAATCCACCAGGAAGCACGAAGCAGGCGCGTGGGCGTTGCACATCACAGAAACATCACTTGTATGCAAAAGCGAAGATAACGAAGTAACTTATACCGATCGATTTGTCTTTGTAAGATCTACTCATACAAGTTAAGTTTGTTTTTATTAGACTTTTCTTTAAGGGAAGCTTTATTACAGCATATTTACATAGGGGTTGTTCAAAATTATCGACAATTTTGAAGTGTACAAAGCACACGATTTTCTGAAGCTTTATCTCCTCCCCAAAGTGTACGTACTGTCACTGTCATGAATTTTGGGATCCTATGATAGAATGATTTTATTATTACCATTTAAACATGTGTAATACAAATGAATCTAGGATCATATGCTGAGTCTAAAGAATGAAAGTGTGCCACATCCTTTCTATGAATCTTCTATTCTCAACACGTCTTTCATTCCAGTTGACCCACTCCAATGGTAGAGGTTTCCAGTCATTGAAGTGGACAAAGACGAAACATTGAGAAAGTTGTGGCAGAGAGAGCTGAGCTCTTTATGGACGGCTGATATTGTTCTAGAATAAAACCAGATAGGCTACCGTGGTCGTCCATGTTTGCAATCCCATACTAATGAGTGACTAGCACGAGAACAATGCATCATGCAATTCCAGCCATGGGAAACAAAAATTGGCACAAGCATTGTTACCGATCAACATTGTATAAAGCATACGGAAGTCATTACTCCTCCCCTGGCGTGCTCTTGTATGCTCATGAAATTGTCAATAACTTGAACGACTTCTTATAAATTGCATAGATTTTTGGTAAGGCCTGTCGGAAATTTTTACAACCACGCCCGCCCAAAATTTTTCCTCCCCACCCATTTCAATTTTATGACCACTCCCGACCCCACAAAAGCTTTTATGCAAGTTTGCTTACACTGAGGTGACACAAACTGCTGTCCCGGAATGCTCAGGCACAAAAAAAAAAGAAACAAAGTGGTTTGTCTGTAAAGAAATTCTCTCTCTGTCTTAGTCTGCTGTGCTTGACCACATGATAGCTATATTAAAGCCCATGGGAAAATTTCCAGACCTCAAGAAGTTGAGAACCTGCCTATATATAGGATAGGAAGGGCCAGATATCCACAGACCCTGTTTTACAATAAAGATACTGACCTAACTACTGTCTGTTCACCATTAGCGTGAACTTTGAAATTCATCAATATCTCTGCTGTTTAGTGGACTTTCGCGATGATCTCGGTATCATTAGAAACCGCTAGGTCTGGCATTTCTGTTTATCAAATTATCTAAGCCCTTTCTACAAACGAAACGGAAGGATAGTACTTGTGCATATCAAACACAAACGGGTGGAGCAATGGCTATTATCCAATTATCTTGTAAGACCAACGGATCAGCAACTGGAACCATTTAAGATAATTGATATAACATGGTCCAACCGGGGCAGCTCTTAGTGCTCTAATGTGCACACCTGGTGTGACCTCTACTTCATTACTCACTTCCGAGTTCACGCTTATGGCGAACAGACAGTAGTGGGCGGTGCCTGACAACCGCTGCTGATCTTTGAGTACTTGTATTATAATTAAGTTCATATTAAATGGTAGTATTTGCCCTAATTGGTTTTATCTTCAAACCAAGCATCCCAGGAACTACTTGTTAGCCTCAAACAACTTCCCACTTTTCAAAATACAAATACAACTCCATTGTCTTCATAGCTAGTCACTGCCTACTCATGCAGCACAAAGCATGGCGAGGCTGTACCAAGTGGAAGCCAAGGCACGGCAGAGCGTCGTGTCTTTTTATGCTGGGGACAACCCTGGGCCACTGACACGCAAAAAGTGAAAATTATTTTAGATTTTAAAAGCGTCTATAAGAAAGTTGCTCTGTAATGTGCCTCCGGTTTATCGCATCCGGTTTCGAGCATCTGATTCGGGGCATGTACGTATGACCTAGAAGTAAGAACGGCTGTCGCGTTAGCGCAAATTGTTTGATGACTAGCTCAGGCAGCAAACGTGAAGAAAGCTTTGCACAATCATACTCTTCATGAGGTATGATCATTAGCGGACAAAACACCATTGTTTACGGCTACGTCAGCCTCCGGAATCGTCGTTGGATGACGGTTTGAAATGGTCTGTGTGCGTAGACCCTTTAATATTGTATGGAGTAGATACTGGTGATGTGGAGAATGGCTCGGAAGATGATGAAACTGAAGCTGTAGAATAGGTGGAGCTGTCTAACTTTGAGCCTGTCGCTGGTGAGACGCCATCTCTGGTAGCACCTGAAGACGAGCAAAACGAAGGACTACTTGATTTATCATGGTCTTAAACAGTTTAGGATGATCTACAAGTCATGTAGTGGAATTTTGTTTAGGTGTAAGTACAACTGTGCAGTTGTGATTGCTGACCTCTGGTCATCATTGTGGGTGTTGCCAGGACATTCTTGGAAGTAATGACGAAATTGCATTACTGAACACCCAGGATTCTCTGGTGTCTGAACAATGGATTTCTGTGCTACACAGGAGCTATACAGATATACTTTTTACCATAGATTAGCAAGGTGATGTAAACTGGCTGTCATGCCTCTTGTCCACAGATTCTGTACTGCCATATATAGAAATTGTTCAGTGGCTCAATAGTTTTAATCAATTTAATTCATCACTATATGTACACTTCTATAGTCTAAATACAACCTACTCTCTTTCTTTCACGTTTTCGTATGACAATCTCATCTTGGTGTTTCCAACTGCCCAGCCTTCGCACTGTATCAGTCAGTATGCACGGCATTCGGTTCGATTTCGGCGCCTGGTAGCTTAAACTAAATTGCTCGCACAATCCTGGTTCATCTTCAAAGCAGTCTGCTCCGGAATAACGACTACACGAGATGGAAGAATCACTTGGTGCTTCCCAGTGATCTCTCGTTTGTCTGATTTGTTTCGCCCACTTTCGTCTTTGTTCGGGGTCTTCGGAACAGAACGAGCCTCACGCGTTCTTTTATGGTATGATAGCTCCCAGCTGCCACAAATTGTCTGACCATTCTAACCTTAGCACACACTGGAGTCTTGTGCATTAGCTATTTCCTTTGTGCTAACGCGACATCCATTCTCACTTTTACGTCATACATACACGCCTCCAATCTACCGCTCAAAACCCAATGCAATAAACCAGAACAGTCTACCAAACAACCATAGAATTTATGTTCGAACAGGTCCCGTATACTCATACGGTGCGACCCGTATAACAGCTATCTCGAGTTCAACCACGCACGCGTATTCCTATCATGGCAGAGCTTTGCCCTACATTGTAGCTCCAGTCGAACAGAAGCCCTCAGTATCTGACTGGCACATGGGGCCCCAGTTGTTGTGACTGCCTCTTATGCTGCAAACTCAAGAAGGGGACACATACAAGACTTCCTCACAGAAGTATTGCAACGTGTAAGTGCAAATCTTTGTAGCAACTGCTTCCAGAGGGTTCTGCAGTAGAGGTATTTAACCAGTCACACGAACATGGATGTGGATGGTACGTCCGTACGGCCTAGACAAGCTACGTACGTCAGTTACTGTGCTTGAATATTTCTAAGACATGTACAGTATGCGTAAACCGCTATTGCAACAAACTAGTACTATACGCAATTGTAATTAAAGCATTAAGATGCCCATAGCATAGGAGAGATACTGATCTGTGTGAGAGCAGGGAAAGCTGCCATTTAGCACCCAGTGACAACAAGAAGCACTTCTTGACCATTGTGGCTTCACCTACATACACAAGAGAGAGAGAGAGAGAGAGAGAGAGAGAGAGAGAGAGAGAGAGAGAGAGATCTGAGAACACTGCCGGTAGGAATGAGCCAAATTATTTTTTCTGACATTTTGAACCAACTTCCTACACAACTTTAGTTAATTAAGAGTTACTATTTTCATACAACGTAGCAATACACTTAGCTACGTAATTACTATGGTGTTACACACTGTATACCACACTACTGTACACATGCATGTCTTTGAAGTCACCATGTGTATTACGTGTATTACTGCAGTGTACACATTACACAGCTAAACATGTTCAAGTTAGAGCCTCTACACGTATGTTACACATATTGTCCAAACGATTGTCTACTAGTTCGCGAAAACACATGCAATATCTAGATGGCGCGTAGCAGCCCCAACCTGACACCACAAGTCACGCCCAAATCTGGCTGCCATCTGTCATGAGTCCTGCTCGATAGCCTTGATACGGCGGTAGTTTGCATGGTGCTGGCAGGACCCGACGGCTTAGGGAAGTGTATCGCGACCGAAGTAACTCTTCTACTCTGCGTTCATACAGATAAAGAGACAAAAATCAGTTGGGCAAAATGTAGGGAGCAAAGAATGTTGCTTACTTTGACCGCTCACAACAAAGTACGTATTATTAGCCCACGAAAACTCATACCCAGCAAGCCCCAACGCAACCGATTCCTTATCAAAATGTATGTGCTAACGGCAGTCTTGCGCATGCTTACAACAAATGCCAATAGCACTCACCTCGTACGACTACATCGCAAGTCAAAATGACCAGAAACCGCTATGATCATCGTCACTTTGACCTCGTCCTGCACCTCCAAACAAGAGAAGATTCCACCTTGACAAGAAGTTCTGAAGAAAGCAATAGTGCAAGCACATTCAAGAACCAATTAGGTTGGATTCACTCCGCTCTATATGTTGGGCGAAATACAAATAGTCGAAGCTACCGGCGGACGATCGTCATATTTGACCGTTTTGCTCGGCTTCTTGGAAGTGTATCTAGATCTCTCTCAGGTTGGAAAACACGCTAAAAAACAGAGACTAGATCAGTTATCAACGCTGCCTTGTAAGACGAGCTGAGGTCAAAGACTTACTAGACTGTGCGCGGATGTTTCAAGGTTGTCATGCAAGCTATCGATACGCCCTACAGATGTTCAGATTATCCGGGACATCTCGCGAACTTAACTTCCCGGGTAGTTTGGTAGACTGAGAAGCACATTACGGCAAAATTTTCTTATAGAAACTTGCTTTTAAAAATTTATAATGATTTGATTTTTGCATGTCAGTGGCCCTTTAATTAAAGGGGAACTCTCACGTACCAAATCTTAAAACTTGGTGAAAGAAAGATACAAGGCCTAGTATCTTTCTTCAGGAAGCTCACTGTCCAGCCAGCCACAGAAGCAGAGAATGGGTCACGAGTTGTTCAGATAATTTCTTGTATGAGTTGCTGTATGTCCTAGTTTGGAAGTAAACACTTTAGGTTTAACTGTGCCAAGTGCTTCTAACACATCCAAAATGCTACGAGATATGATCTATGAACCAATCTAAGAAGGGTCTTCTTTTGAGGCTCCACGGTTGTTTTGACACAGTCAATACTTGCGTGACAAGTTTAGGGTCCCAGTTTGGTTTAGTCAATCAATCACAACGTGACACCATATGCCTCACAATCCGTACGTTGAAAAGTGCACAGGTATCACCCTACTGAAAAAGTTTGCGAGGTCACATGGAGGTCGTTGCGAGTTTTGCGTGAGAGTCAGTGCAAGTCGTGCGATGAAACAAATCTGAATAATTGAGGCTCCTTGCGAGATGATCACAAGAAATTATCGTACAAACATCGCAATCTCGCGAGATTCTTAACCCTGTCAACCACACGAGAAACTCGCAAGAATCATGTAGGCTATACCTCGCGACAAATTTGTGATTGCTTCTAACATGTAAGTATGCTCAAATATAGATTTATACATTTATTTGTGAATTTGAATTGCATACAATAGAACTAGAGGACTCTAGGAAAGCCACTACCAGGCGCTTTGTTCTTTCTGATAGTCTATACGTCCAATGCAGTGAACGCGTTCGATTGACCTCGTCCAGAATGCGAAAAAAGGAAGCATCTTCAAGGACCCACTCAATTGATCACTGACGTCTTTGGACTACTCTTCTGTGGCCTCTTTGAGTCTGGAAGAAGGGCATGTTGCACATACTTCATGTCTAGTCAGGTGTCTAGTCGCAACGCTCTAGCTATTATAATAGCGCGAGAGGAGAGATGGCACCGTTTTCCTTGAACCGGTTGTCATCATCCGTCACAAACTAGTCACCAAACGCTTCCGCTGTGAGTGTTACGTTTGCAAATAATGCATAGACACAAGTTGATTGACATGTTTAGCTGAGAACAGAAGCCGTTTACGCTGCTACAGTAGAGTATGGAGTCTCGGAATATATAGTGTGTGCTATGACAAGACGGTTCAAAGATGGCCTGGCTCTTAGGCATAATGAAATAGGCAAAACATAAACAAGTGCTTAATTAGATATGGATTTTTATCTGTCGTGTAACGATTGATATGAAAGTGACAAGGAAATGGAAATGTTAATGGAACATATGCAGCAAAAGATAGTCAGTTTTTTTTTTATATTGTAAGGTTGGCAATTGTTGTATACAAGTAGTAAAGGGAAATGTGTTCATTCACTGTACACTAAAAGATAAGCATGCAGTTACAAAGAGCATGAAACAGCATAGGTGAAAGAAAGCATGAGGTCATAAACCTGATCTGTTTTGTACATATTAATTAATTGGATATGCATGATTATTGGACGTTTCTGGAAACAGGTCATGTGGCTTTATTCTGTTTTCTGTATCGCTGTCTTGTGACAAGATATGCTTTAGTGTGCTCCATAATGCAATGGAAACACTTGGCTGAGCACCAGTCAAACTTGAATGTAATGTTGGTTTGAGTAGTACTGTATAGCTACTGCTACTTTGTGCAAATCAAGCATTTGTGAATTGGCATACATTTGATTTCAGGTTCGAATTGCTGTTCCTGTGAATGAAACTGTTGTATCGGACGATTCATCGGAAGATGAAGATGAAGAGTTTGACACATTATTGGAAGAAATTGAGGTAGGTAGCGGCTAATGTTTGCTGGATACATATAAATGTGGATGTGTATGGAAGGATTTTGTTGTTAGAACCTAAGAGAAGAGAATCTAATGCTGAAAAGAGAAATTAGGCATGAAAAGAGTGCACTTCAGTGGCAGGAACTGAGACTCAGAGATCAATTTACTGCAGAGAGCATAAAGAAATTGACAGAAATGGACATCTGCTACCAGTAAGATTACGCAATAGTTGATTTCTAATTTTAGCTATGAGCCATAAGAAATGGGACTTTGTAAAAGTCATGAGACTTGGTGAGTAGTGTATGCTAAACGTTTAGGACTGAACCAATTTCAGGTCTGCGGGCTATGTTTGTGGGGGACTGGCTATGTCTGTCACGCTGCAGGAATGTGCAATACTTTCTGTGTGGGGTCCAATCACCGAGTAGTATTTCTCTTGTGTCGTACATGGCATTTAGAGACAATGGCTGAACAGCAAATCAGATTCATGAAATGTTCATGAGAGTTTTTTTACCAGAACAGTGTAATTAATGTGTTGCAATTGCTACAGTAGATCTTGTCGGAAGTAAACAACAGAAGTTACAGGTCTGCTACTTCTCATGCAAAATCAATCGCTTCCTTGGTATTACGATATTTAGACGGGAATCTAGCATTACGTAACCATGAGCGATTTTATGTCCCGTATGCGATAATACAGGATAGACTCAATACTGTACTTGAACGTCTATAGACTCTTACAGACTTTGAGGTCACACGAAAGAACAATTGCAATATACGATGTTAGATAAAATTTTACAGGTACAGCACATTTAGAAAGAAAATAGCGTGTACATTTACAGTTCTTTGCTAGCCTAAGTGTTGTTCAGAATTCTCATAGCTGTGAAAGCGCCAGTGTAAACACAGCTTCAATTACTAATGATGGTAATTCGGTGCTTTTGAGATGTGTACAGGTTCGTGACTGTATATCAGACATTGTCAGGCCAATATCAGGGTTGTCCGTCCAAATTGCTAAATGCTTGGTCATAGTGTTCAGGCAAAACCTGAAACCCCATTCATTATCATCACATTCTATGTTTGTTAGTTTCGGAACTACCAGTATTATAAATGACTAGTTTACCATCCCGTTCTTTGCAAGGGCAGGTTAGCTATTGTCATGCTCAATCAAATCAGTCTGGTGTGTAAAGTCTATTACAAGTACTGGAAGCAAACCCTGCTTCAGAAGTACTTAGACCATCACAGCTGTCTAGAAAGAAGACATGACTTTACGAAGGATCCGAGTAGATCCCAGAAGCACTGTTTTCTGTAAGTGCTGCAGGTTGTGATGACCTGGAATAATGTCCAGCCATCGTGCAATACCTGCGTGCACTGTGCCCAAAGCTCCCAAGACCACCGGAACCACCAGTGTTCGACAATGCCACAAGCAGTTTATCGCCACTCGCAAGTCACTGTACTTCGCCAACTTCTCAGCAGGTTTCTTGCCCATGTTGCCATCAGCAGGACAGCTGATATCAATAAGAAGACAAGTGTTTGTCTTCTTATTTCTGAGACAGATGTCTGGACGATTGGCTTTGATCTTCCCGGCAGTGGGGATGGTGGTATCCCACATCATAGTAATGTCATCCGTCTCCACAAGCCTACTAATGGTTAGTAAATTTCTATTATTATTATTATTAGTCATGAAGTATATCATTCACAGAATTAGCAGACCCTAACAGAATTCTTATAGGGTTAATTAACTATCAGCCAGACAGACTTCTCATGAAGAATTTTGTTTAGGGTTATATCCCGGTCAATGGTATCCCGTTCTGAGACTATTGATTGTTATATGGCTAATGTCCCGTTGAAGGCAAAGAAAATGTAACGGAGTTTCCCACTTCCAAAAATACCGGTTGATTGGATTATTGATTGGTAGTATCCCGTTGAAGCCATTTTGACAGTCCCATTGGACGCCGTGTCACTTCGAAGACGTTGCTGCTGTTGCGAGGAACAGGTTTATGGAAATTGGCATCTATTTGACGTGAATCTCGTTCGGAAATATATCCGAGCAGCATGAACGTGGAAGTCATGTGCAGTTACGTTCTTACCCGGATAATCCATTGCCTGTATATCTACCAAGTCACAACTCGTGCCAACTCTCGCCATTTCGACAGTCCCGCTGACTGTCATCACTTTGAAGATCTTGCTGGCGTTGTGGGAAACAGATGTATTGAACGTGGCAGCCCTTCGTTGGGCATAGATGGGCAAACGACTGTGGGCGTTTTTCAAGACTCGTATATAGCAAAAGTATCTTCCCTTTCCCTACGTCGCCCGCAATAAATGACACACTCGGCGTGTACCGTTTGACATCAGGAACGTTTTGTTTAAATTCGGTGCAGATCCGACTGACCGTTACGGAGATATTCGCGCACGATCGGAGATG
The DNA here is from genome assembly GCF_963422355.1 of Corticium candelabrum. NCBI lineage: Eukaryota > Metazoa > Porifera > Homoscleromorpha > Homosclerophorida > Plakinidae > Corticium > Corticium candelabrum. Next base: position 636,410 of record NC_085102.1, on the reverse strand, counting down.
GGTTCTAGGCGGGTTCCGTCGGGAGGAAATAGCGTTATCACACACACGCACGCACACACACACACACACACACACACACACACACACACACCTTGAACCTTGAAGCCGCCCATAGTAAAAGAAACTATGATAGCGGGGTCCTTGGATTGTGCTCCTGGGCAACTGGCAAATTACTAGGACAAAACCGCCTGTGTCTTGTGAGGTTGCCGTGTCGTCTAAATGATCTACATTCACATAAGAAACTTTCTCCTTGGAATCGTACATTCACTGCACATCTGCTTTTCCCACGATTTGTGACTACCTTCTCAACACCCCTTTGACAAAGACTGAACCACTCATTCCGGACTTGGCATCTCTGATATCAGATGTTTTTGGTATCTACTAATTGCAGATCTTGACTAACTAGATCTCTCCATCTCTTTCTTGTTCCATGGCAAGGTCTTGTCTTCCTCAATTCCCCAAACATCAATTTCTTTGGAAGCCGTTCCTCATTCATTCTACCCACATGACCCAGCCACTTCAATCGCTGCTCCATTATGATGTCAGGGATTGTTCAATGCATGCCAAAATTTTCAGCTAAAACTCATGTTGTTAACCTCTCGTGTTGTTAACCTCCCCTGCCATTGCTCAAATCTGTTGACTCCAAGCATGGTTCTCACACAATGATTGTGAAAGACATTTAGCCTTTTTGTGTGTTGAGCTTTTAGCACCCAAGTTTCAGATCCATACAATAGCACTGCCAAAACCACTGCTCTGTAGACTGCTCTCTTGGTAGCCACTGACAAGTTAGAATTGTTGAAAATAGGACCTCTCAAAGCTACGAAAGCTTTGGAAGCCTTTTCGACCCTACTGGTAACATCTAGTGTGACATCTCCATCTCTTGATAAATTAGATCCCAAGTACGTAAAGCAATCCACCATCTCAATTTCCCCTCCATCAACTTGTACCGAAGCCATATCCCTGTCATCAATCGCTGTTCCTATTACTATTCCTTTTGTCTGATGAGTGTTAACAGTCAACACACACACACACACACACACACACACACACACACACACACACACACACACACACACACACGCACGCACGCACACACAAATGGCAAATGGATAAGGAGATGTCGTTAAACAGTAATGCCCCCAGCCAGATGGCTGGGTTCCTGTGCACTAAGCAGGAGCTATGCAATCTCCTGGAGCCTGCTCAGGTGCTCGCAGGAGCACCGACTGCCACACCAACTGTGATACTTGAAGTCCCACCCGGACCCCAGTGGCTAATGGACTTTGTCACAGTCAGAGGCCTTTGCCACCCCAGTTAAAGACCAGGTACTCATTTATACTTTTGAGTCGAGAGAGGCAATTGTGTCTAAGTTTCTTGCCCAAGGAATTTATGCTATAGGTCGCCTTCAATGTGACTTGAACTTCCAACCCTGCATAGTCCCGGATGTTTCCGTTCTCCATACGCACTCTCTAACCAATTGAGCTACACACACACACACACACACACACACACACACACACACACACACACACACACACACACACACACACACACACACACACACACACAAAATGGACAAATGTCAAGCCCTCCACGTCATTCATGAATGATGTCAACCTTAAGGGCAGTTGTGGAGATAGCTCCTGCTGCCTCTAGGGACAGGGCCTCCATGTGCTACATGGAGGCTTAGGGCCAGCGCTACAATCCACCTGGAGCTTGGCCAGAGTCATCCAGGGGCACTGACTATGGCGCAGCTTTGGGACTGGACACCAAGGCCCACAAGCACCTGTCTGCTGCATGATGTTACTGCCAAGCCAGCGATCATGTCCACACCAGTCAATGACCAGGTACTAATTTATTCTCCTGAGTCGAGAGAAGCAATTGTGTGTAAGTTTCTTGCTTAAGGAAATTATGCCATAGCTCGCCATCATTGTGACTTGAACCTGCAATCCTGCAAGGTCTCGGATGTTTTCTTTCTCCAAATGCACTCTCTAACCAATTGAGCTACAGCACCACACGCTCACGCACACACAGCTCTTCTTTACGTATATATATATAAGGGCTTGTGTGCCAATTCTGCTTTACGGCTGAACACATCCACCTAGTCTTGTTGGAACCACGCCCACTACTGTCAGAATTTTGTGTGCAATACTTAGTCTCAAAATTCCAGACCAGAGAGCGTGCAAAGTGCGTGACTCTAGTCTGGACCAAAGCAATACTAAAATAATTTCAGAAGTACTTATCAAAAGCTATGCTAAATGGTAGTCTAACAGCCTAGGGTCAGTTTACCGAGTTCAATAATGAGATGGAAAGATACCCCACTTTTGCATAACAAACATATTTTGTAAGTGCCATAAGATCTCACGAACGAAGAGACGTCTGCCGTGTTTAGGGCTAGATCTTGGTGGACAGCGTGAAATGACGACTCTTTGATTATGGAGCAGAACGCTAGCTAGGCTGGCCGCTCATCTAGCGGGACTAACGCTTGACCAGTTGTCAAAGGTGATGGTCTAACGACGCTGCTGTGCATGTCCTGTCACCACAAGCTTGAAAAGATTGAAGAACTGGAGCTGAAACTAAACTAGGACATGTGCGTGCACCAGAGGCTCTATTCACGGCTCTGACCTGCACTTAGCCGCCCAGGAGGATTTAACATGCGCGAGTCAGCATTAGTCACTTAGCATAACCAATTATGTACTGCTAAACCAATCAGAATTTACAACTGACATTCTGGATATAAGACGCTGATTGGCTTAGAAGGCTATTTCTGAAATCATTTTAGTACCGTTCTGGTCCAGACTCGAGTCACGCGTTCTCTGGTCTGAAGTTTGAGGCTACACAATACTGTACCATTTATTGAATCTTTATAACACAAACCACTTGCACCATGCTTGCTACAATTTATGCATGTACTTGCTACTAGCCTTGTTCCCAGACTCTTTGGCGTTAGTCTTGTCCGGTGAATTGTGATACGGACACCGGACAAGACTAGTACGAGAAAGAGTCTTGGGACAAGGCTGCTTGCTATAAGTTCGGGATCTTTCATTTCTGAGTCGAAGTGCTAGATTTCTCCATTGCTCAACACCTTATGATCCTTCACGAAGAGAAGCTACTAAAGTTTTACCTATTATATTCTGCACACATCCAGGTTTGGTTTTAAGCTTTATGAGGTCCGGAAGCATGCACACAAACAACCACCGAAATGTCGCGAACGGGATGCTTGATCACAAACCTGTGGTCTCCGAGATTCTGAAACTGTTCTGCAAGAAGTACACTGGGCATAAGGAAGAAGAATAACACCTACACGTGTACAGAAAGCTTGGAGACACTGCACTTGGGACATACCAACGACATCAATGATTTGTTTATTTGTAGCCCACCTGTATGTTTTGTAGGCGGCTTTTGCAGCAAAAATTCGTAGACTACAAATATATTCATAGGTGTGGCAACCCTGCATATAGCCAGACACTGTGTCTGGCTATATGTAATTTTTTATCGTGGGGACTGGGTCTAGTTTATACAGAACATGTTCAACTGACTAATTTTGTTTAGAGAATCTATTGATTCTGAAAGAATCAGAATGGAAGAAGCAGAACAGCGACGATTGAGCCTCCAAGGAAGAATGATGATGGAGGCTCATGAGTCTGAAATTTTTGTTCTTACAAGCGAGATCAATGGCTTGAAACAAAAGTTGTCTACCCAGGCTAATGTTGTTAATAGCCAACTGATGGCTAAGATGGCTGACAAAGACGAGGAGCTTGAGGAGATGACTCATCAAGTTAATGCTCTAGTAGTAGAGAATGATGAATTAAATGGACGCTTGCTGACCACTTTGGATGAACTGAAGGTTAAATGTCATGTTGATGTAGGTGAATAGCAAAAAAAGTTGTGCTTTTTGTTATAGGAGAAAAAGAAAGAGCTACTTGAATTAGAACAAAAGGTGCGTCAAATAGACTGTATTTATTGTAATACATCACAGTAAAAGAATTTCACATTAATTGGCTGTCATAGAAGCACGTACCACATTTATTTCCCACGTTGTTTTGCATATTTGATGTTTTGTTTATTGGTGCCTTGCTCGAGTTAGCAAATCATTTCATTTTGTTGTTTCATTCTGTTGTAATTGTGGTAACATGTTACAACCCTCTGATGCATGCTGTTTACTGTAGAGAGGCAAGCAAGCCTCTATTTTGTATAATCCATATTGCAGGCAGAACGTTTCCTTTGGGATTGAACAACTCTTGAACCTCTTTGTTGCATTTACAGAACATGCAAGGCACTAATGGTTTGTAAAGTACTGCAAAGTCAGGATAGTTTCAAGGGCTACATATGAGACCAGTTTTGCTGAGTTAATGATTGACGACGCAAGTTGCTAATACTTTTTACCCAGAAAACGCATCCAAGTGTTCCAGTCGCCACCATAACATTGATGGTAACCACTTTTGGCGGGTTTATTACTACAGTCAGGGTTCTCGCAAGAGACTTTTGGGAGCGTGGCGGGATGGGCGGGTCCACGACGCACGGACATGCACTGATCTCAAGTGAGGTAGACTTTACGTTGTAGCTATTGCGTGTAACGTACATTCAAGTGACCTGGCAAGGAAATCAACTTCAATCGCCAGTAAGCCCTTCCTGGCGATGTTCATCAATTGTGCATGCGAAAGTTTTGTAGACAAACTACAGAAAGTTTGTCTAGTCAGGCGTTGATTGACGTGAACTATTGTTGTTGCTTTGTGTGAAGCCATGACTAGTCTAGACTAGATTCTAGGTGTACACTTCTCGGACAAGAGATGTGCTTTCCTGGTCATGGGAAGGGCATCTGGGACTAGAATCAGAGGCAAATCATCCAGGACTGCAACCAACACTTCTGGAGCAAGCCTATTGTCCCGCGTTACTTTGCAATAGTCTGCTATTGTCACCTTTAGTGTTGTGTTTCAATAATATGGAATTTTCAAACATTTCTTAGTTGTAGACTTTGGACTTGTAGCTTACCGTTTCTGAGCGTGGTGCACTCCTACTGGAGCGTAGCGCTGCAGCAAGAACCCTGTACAGTTCTGTACATGCACGTGCATGTTTGGTGATGATCGTCACTGTCTGGGGTTCTAGCCAGCCACACTTTGGGATTGACCGCCACGCCGTGTGAACAAACATTCCAGTTGGAATTAGTGGCTGTGTTCACTACTACAAGGATAGGAAACACAAGTTTGCACTACTCTTTGTTCACTTTGACCTTTTACAGAGGGTGCTAATTACCGGTATGGCCTCAGCGGGTGTGCTATTTACTATGCTATTTACTGCGCTCTTGTTTCCGTGTTGTCTGCTCTAACAGATCTTATTACAAAGCATGATGACTAAATGGGAAGCATCATAATTGAGTGAGGATGTGGCGTTTCTATTTAATTAAACGTACTTGTCTCTTTAAAAAATGATATTCAAACAGCTAATTCTCTCCCCCCAAAGATCATCTTAAAAGCAGCCAAGTTATTCTGACTAGGTTGATTGTTAATAAGCAGAGGAAGTCACATAAAACTCACCAGGGCTACGTATTTGACAAACCATAACTCCGTCAAAATACACCCCTTACAAAAGACCATGCCCTTTTTAGGAAGCCCGTCCTACTGCCACGCTTTGCTGAAAACCCGGCTAGAACCCTACAGTGTTTGTGTGCTTTTATACTGCTGTTAGCAAAAATATTTAGGTGCCGTGGAAACGTTATTGCCAGTTGAGTTAGCTTTTGTTCAAATTGCTTGTCATCAGATTGCCTGCCAGGGATTCCTGCAGACACCTTTTCCAGCCGACTCAGTATTTTATTAATATCAACACAACTTTACTAATATCTAACGTAATGCAATAATATTACATATAATAATGTAATGCAATTTGTGTCATTCCCTGCTGTGATCAGGAATGCACTTTACTTGATTTGTGCAAAGCTGACTTTTTGTGATCTTCTACACCTTCTTGGCTCCCAGTTTGAAACGTGCAGTACCGTCAATAGATGATGACTTTGTTTTACTACCCCGTATGTGGCCATAACTTTGACAGTAAACGTATGAGCAGAAAATTAACAATTTGCTATGAACTTCCTTCTTCAACCAATCACGATTTGGTGTCTACAGTATACTGATCAAATACAGAACTTGACTTTGTAGCTACGCTTGCTTTGCACTATTGCTTTGTGGTTCCTGTTCGCTTTCATCAGACTCACTGTATGTGTACTCTGCTATGTGATATGGTTGCTTCAAATGGAATACATCAAAATCTAGTCTTCTCAACTTATGGAACAAAGCAGGAGTCGTCAATTCGAGCTATTGCATACATGCATGCATCAGTAGCCCCAGTTGCCGAATGTAGTACAGAAACACGTAGAGGCAAGACTGTACTGCTAGGAAAGTGGGTCGGCAGCGATTTTGACAGCAACTAACATTCTCCACAGCCGACTTTGAGACAGTTGGACGGCTCTACGGGAAACCCTGGCCTGCTCTTTTTAACATTTGAAATTGATTTCAATACTTTTAGTTTCTGAACTTAAAACAAATTTTAGTTTAAAGACCTTTTCACATTAGTGACTACAGTCTAATGTGCATTGGCTACTGCAAGTGGCACTACGCTTACCCTCGCAGTCTTCTTGATTGTTCATTTACTGATACTTTTGCACTCATTATCATCAAGCATTCAGTTGACGTGACTATGACTGCTTGATATACTGGTCGTTTTTTGGTGGAGGATGATAGATTGTTTATCTCCTCCGCCCTTGGGTGATTCCACAGGTCACGAAACCACCTGGAAGTGGTCCACCGCAGACCTTGCAACAGATATTTTATTTTGTTTTGCGAGCATGCCCAGATTCACCTTCCACACCAGAAGAATCTGGTGGGGTTGTTGGTGTAGTCACCAACGGCCCAACCCATGCCACAGGTTGTACCGGTTTTTATGGTTGCCGGTAGCAAGCAAGCCAGCGCTTGACCTGACAAGATTAATCAATAAGACACTGATTAGTACAATATGTGGCTACCAGTTCAATATTTCTTGGAAGCTTTCAACACTCGTCTTACCAATTAGTACAATATGTGGCTACCATTTCAACATTTCTTGGAAGCTTTCAACACTCATACTACAGTAGTTCCCCTCTTGGACGACCACCCTCGTGAGCGACTACCTCTTGTTTACGACCAGTTTTATTTAGCACCGACGAAATTTGTATTGCACGTAACCCTCTTCAGCGACCACCCCTCCAACGCAACCAGCGACCACCAAAGTAAGCTCAAAGTTGTCATGTGTCCCCGCCTTGAGCGACCACTTAGCATTGCCTGTCTCCACCACTGCACCAATACATCCAGGTATGTACAACGAAAGGAGTGTCATCGCAATCAACCACAGTACAGTAGCATGTGTGCGTACGTAAGTAGTCGAATGTTGTCTCGAAAATGCAAGATCCTAGCTCTTCATGAAAGGATAGCTGGGCTGGACAAGATAAAAGAAGGCCGTTCGTGTCACTCAATCGCTGAAGATCTCGGCGTAAGTAAGACACAAATTCAAGGAATTGTAAGGAACAAAAAGAGCATTAGACAGCAATGGGAAACCGGAGGTCGAGCAGAGAGGAAGTACAGCAAGGTTAGAAAGTTGTACTACAAAGATTTAGACAGAGTTGTTTGGGAGTGGTTCACTTTGGAACGGGCAAAGAACTTTCTGATAAGTGGCCGCATGGTCCAAGAACGAGCCCTAATGTATTCTGATCAGTTGGGACACAGTTCCTTTTGAGGCTCTAACGGATGGTTGGATTGTTGGATGAAGCGACACAACGTTCGATTGGCGTGCCTTTCAGGCGAAGTGGCAGATGTGAACCCTACCGTTGTGGCTGATTTGCGCCAAAGATTGCTGTCAATTTTTGAGGGGTATGACTTGAATAATGTTTTCAATGCTGATGAGACAGGCCCCTGATGAGAGACTACCCCTTTTGAGAGACCACTTTAATGGAAACTTAGAGGTGGTCATCCAAGATGGGAACTACTGTACATAACAATTGGGCCTTATCCTGTCTCTGACACACTTTGCACAGCGTGATTCTCCGTGAGACCTTGACACAGTTTTCTTTCTTCTGGGCATTGACATCAATTTTTGTCTTAGGACTGACAGCAGGTAGCCCTCGTAGTTTTCTTTGGACCACAACAAGGAACTTTTCCTGTCTTGTTAGTATAGAGGTAGACAAGCCACCCACCTGGTTTGTTAGATATTCTCCGCCTGTTCGACTTTGTATTGTATGAAAGTCGTCGTCGATATACCAGTTGTTGACCCATTGCCTTTCTTCAAACACTCAGTGATCTAGACTGCAACTGATTACTCACGATGACACAGCCTATAAATAGCTACTTTTGCACTACAGCCTTAGATTCATAACTTTAGTATTTAGCAATCTCATGCAGAATCTGTGACTGCAACATATTTGTTGGGCAATTGGAATCATCTCATAATAATACAGGAGTGACTTCATTTGCATTGTGGGGGTTCTTGTGGATAGCTTTACAGTAATTTGTAATTGCAGAAACTAATGAACTTGATGCTAATCATGCAAAGAATGCAATTGACTGACTCTAAGGTTGAACGGTGACTCTAAGGCACCTGAACGTGGTCATGCACTTTACAGTAAAGTAAATCTTTATGGATTGGAATGTGATTAAACTCTAAGTTGCATGTACCAATATCTGGACAATTATATACAGTGACGGTAGACAATGGTGAGCTTCAACAGCAGAAGTAGATGCTATGTTCAAGCAAGAGATAGCAATATGTTCCGGTTCTGAGACTTTCATCAGGTATAAATGACTGAAATGACCAATAATAATATATAGGATTATGCCTGCAGAGATTGGATCTGTTGGCATATAGTCTCAAGTGCACTATTGTAGTAATACAGGGAAGCAATTATGCATGACCATTTTGCTTTGGAGGACATGAATTTTTGATGTTCTTTATTTTATGTTTGTTTCTGAAACAGATGAAAGTAACCATTTGTGACTTGAACACTCAACTGAACGATTTGGAGATGACTTTGGAGCTTGAGAAGAGGAAGGCACATGAAGCAACTGCTAGCTTGATATATACCATAGAGCAAAAGGAGGCAGAAACTAAGGAATTACAGAGTTACATTCATAAAATGAAGGGTGATCAGCTAGCAGGCAATAACAGTGTAACAGCGGATGAACAGGTACTATGATTATAGGATTTAACTTCATATGTAGTTGATTATAGGCTACTGTAATACGGTATTATTCTGAATGTAAGGTCATGAATTTAGTGGTTTGGCAAACACTGTATTTAGTGCATGTATGTTTAGCTAATTGAACAACTATTGAAGTTATAAGTTGCTGGCAATGAAGACACTGTCACATGACTGTTTAGTTGCTTAATCAAAGTATTTTGTGTTTGTTTGTTCACAGTTCAATAATGATAAATATATTATATATGTGTATATTCTGAAATGTTGCAACTCGAAGGCCGTTTTCAATCAGGATAACCGTAATTGACTACTGTTAGTTGTTATCTAGTTTTTAAATATGTTCTGCTGTTACTTCACAAAATGTGACTGAACATCAGTTGTTAACTAAATTACGTCCAGCATCATGATTCATACTATGCCTATTTTTCTGATCCGTATAGCCTCTTTCACTCTTCTTTGATAGTATTCTCCTTCTGTAGTGAGTTTTTTTGCACCTCTCCCAGTTCATTCGATGTCCTAGTTTCTAACAATGTGTTGCCACTGTGTTTGTGTTTACGTCTCCTCGTTTAAAGAAACACTTCACAGCTCCACATATCTCTGACTCCGCCCTCAGCACTAAACGTTTTTGGTTACACATCAAGTTGGGAAGTTTGGTGCTATCTCTCAGCAAACTTGATACCGGAGCATTATGCTAAGGTTAGAAAACAAACTTACGATGTGGTTTTCAAATAACGTCCACTAAGTGTAGGTTCCATTTTACCACTTTGTCTAGACATTGATATTTGCTTAGGTGAAAGTAAAACGTGCTTTAGTATCACTGACTCACCTTCAATCGACGGCGAAGAGCACACATATGGCAATGGTTTGGCTGTAGGATGAAGGCACGTTGTGTCAAGTGATTATGTGCAGTGACGCACGCTTTCGTGTGTTTTTTGCATCACGCAAGCCCTTTTATACTGTAGTATGACCTCTGTTCGTAGAAGGAAACACAGAGGAAGGTGCAAAAGACCGAGCGATTGCAAGTTGTTCAAGACGATCAAGTGAAGTCTACAATGTACGAACGACTTAGTCGCTTATGAACTGTAACTTGTTCTCTTTCACTGTAAGTGTTGCCTGAAGCGTCTAGACCCGTCTCTTGTGAGCTCTAGTAGTTGGCCTCGGAAAGCAAGACCAAAACAATGCGCCGCATAACACAGCAAACGTTCGGTCCGCAGCCCAAGGCCTTAATGTACGTTAACGTCTACTGCGCATGCGTCAATCGGTGAAGTGTTCCTTTAACTAAGTTGGTGTTGCATTGGTGTTATCAAAGGGACTGGTAAGACACTTGGAATGCGTAAACAACAACACCAAGCTTCAGTCAAGCGAGGAGAAGTAAACACAAACGCAGTGGCAGCACATTGTTGGAAACTAGGACATCGAATGGACTAGGAAAGGTGCAAAAAACTCACTACAGAAAGAGCATACTATCAAGAAGAGTAAAAGAGGCTATATGGATCAGAAAAAAATAAGCATAGTATGAATCAGGATGCTGGACTTAATGTAGTTAATGATTGGTGGTCACATTTGTGATGTTATTGGAGAACATATTTAAAAACTAGATAACAACAAATATTAGTCAATTACAGCTATACCTGATTGAAAACGGCCTTTGGGTTGAAGCGTTTCGGAATTACATTCTGTTTAATCATTTACGGCTGGAATTTTCTCTCACAATCTTTTTTTCTTTCATGTATAAACACCATACTACGCCATTTATATATATATAGTGCGCGTCAAAACTATTGACACATTTCCGGTTTACTTGTACTATTTTTGGAAAGTTTTCTTGTTTTGCTATTTTCTAAGAAACTGTGCTAAATTTTTCACAAACAGCTGAAAAGCAGTTGCAAAAGCTATAGTCTGCGCATCCACGTAGAGAACTGTTCCATCATGAAACGAGTCGTGAAAGACAACGCCACGATATTCTGTTACTACACAGCTCCAGTACCAAGAAGCCATCTAGGATCTGCCAACTTTCACGTGTTTCTTGCTCTTCTGTTTACCGAACTCTCAAAGACTGGATACTGGTGAAAGAATTCAATGCAAAGCTTCTCGTGAAAGACCCAAAAACTAGCTGAAAACCTTCGAGCAGCTTCAATTTAGTGAACATGATGCAACAAAGAACTACAAATCAGCAAACAAACTTGCTGGCAGTGCAGGAAGTTGTCAGTTCTTTCACCAGCAGAAGAGAACTTCATGACGCAAGTATCACTACATTATGCCTAAGAAAATTCCGCTGCTAGCTAGTGAAGCTAAAATACGAGACTCTGGGCATCACGGTTTCTCGATTGGCCAGCTAGCGCACCAGATCTTGCACCAATAGAAAACTTCTGGGCGGTCACCAAAGGGTGTGTTGAACTTGTACGTAGGCCTCAAAACGTTCATGAACTTGAAGACGCAATCCAGGCGGAATGGCACTTGCTTACGCCTTGCGATCTGTTGCCGCGTACATTAAACGCACGTCTAGCGCCATTGTCTAGAGCTATGTTAGCTAGGGAAATGCTATCAAAAAATGACAGGAGGACACAAGCTGTTGATGCGTACTTGTGAGTTTCCAAAGTCTAGAAAATGTATGTGACCTGAAAATGGATCCGTTTCTGCTCATGCTACCCATGGCCATGCCTCCAAGCGTAAATGTGTCAATAGTTTTGACGCGGACTGTATATGCTCTAGTTGGAGACCATTTATGGAAATGGGAGTCATGAACACAGCTCACAATGTCAATCACAGCAACCCTGTCAATCACAAACACATCAAGACCACGCAAACATAATGGTAAGACCTACCAAACAACGATACCCTTTTTCCTCAAATTCTTAGCAAACCGCGAAAATAAATTCCCACCAATGTTTCATCTGATACGGTGTGTGTGTGTGTGTGTATATATATATATATATATATATATATATATATATATATATATACAGTACTGGACAAAAGTTTTGAGCCACCCTGCAAATTAGTCTATTTTCGTGTGTATTACGCCATACTAATTATTAGGCGTAATCTGTTCTATTAAACACACTGAAATGATACAGTTTTGTGTTTTTGACTCTATTGATAGTGGTATTGTCTACTTTACTCATAAGTAAATGATTTTAAGGCCAAAGAAAAGGATTGTTGAAGGGTGGCTCAAAACTTTTGTCCAGTACTGTATATATGTATATATATATGTATGTATGTATATGTATTTGTGTGCATTATTGTATGATTGCTAGAGCACTTACAAAGGACTTTTTTAGGCTCAAAGTCATTATGAGTCACATTCATTGATTGTTCATGATGTGGAGACAAGTTTGCATTCTGAGATTGACGTGACCCCAAAGGCAGCTAAAAAGAAGAAAAGAGGAAGAAAGAGGAAGTCAGATGAGAACACTGTATGTTAATTAGACTTTGTAGAATGTGAAAGGGACGTATTTTACTGAATGCTTTGTTTAGGGAAGAATTGGAACTCTTGGTAAAATACAAAAATTGGACCAGTTGGGCAGACATACAGTATCATCCTCAAAATCTGGAAATGCAAAGCAAGATGCAGTAGGTATACATTGTGCAGCTGCTAAAAAAGAAATATCACGCAATGTGAGTACAAACAAACAAGGGGCAAAGAGGAAACTAGGAGATATGCTGTTTGATGCTGTTTTCAGTCCTTTAGCAGAAAAAGGTTTGACATTGATGTATTGGTAAGGGGTCGTCTATTTTTTCGGCATTTCACGAGCATATACAAAGCGTACGCTAGGGGGAGGGGGAGGCAACTTGCCGTACTCTTTTAAAATGTTTGTAGATGTGCATGTGCAAGGCCTGTTTTGGTGTATTCACAAGAAACTACATTGACTGAAGGTGAACGAAACTGCTGGTTCTTCACGAACTGATATTATAGAACATTTTAATAGTATTAAATACTGTACATTATTTCTACTCCTAGCGAGAAAAGCAAGGTGACAGCATACTTTCAAGTTGAAGGTAGGAAAGGAGCAGCTACATGTACGCATTTGCTGGGTTGCTGATAGAGGCTGATTCACGATGCTATTTAATTTATATGCGAAATTTGCACTGTTGCAGGCTAGCAACATTTATCATTCACTTTCAGGAAGGGTGGACGAGGGAGGAAAAGCATACGCTTTGTACTCTCATGAAAAAAGCCGAAAAAATGGATGATCTCTAAATAAAATAATGCTGTAGATCATGATCAAGTAGTTTTAAAGCAGAATTTCAAACCTTGAGAAAAGATTAAATTTTTGAACGATTTTGTTTTTAAGAGTAATATGACTATAATATTTGTGGAGACTTTCCATTCCTGGCAGTCACAATTACAGAATTACGAGGCCACCTCCTAGCATGCTTGTATACATACAGTGAGGGAAATTAAGTCGATGTGGATATTACAGTATTCAATGTTTTCAAAATGTCGCTAATAGATGGTTAATCCCAGATACTTTGAAACTCCAAAACAACCATTTCTTTCAAGGAGCCAAATCACAATGCAGTTGTGTTGTAAATTGGCAAAATGAAGAAATCAAAACATGATTGAGGCATTCCAGGACCTAAATAGGTGGACAGTGCTGTCATTGTGTGTGTGACGAAGAGCAGTGAACGAAAGTTGCATGTCATGCAAAATGAATTCGCAACTTTCAGAAACTTTGGAAAGTGAAGAAATTGATTGCTCCTTACAAATTTAGTCATCAGCTATGAGCCCTAAGAAATGGGACTTTGTAAAAGTTACGAGACTTGGCGAGTAGCGTACTCTAAACGTATAGGGCTAAATTGACTTCCTGTCTGGGACTATGTGGCTGGCTGTCACGCTGCAGGAATGTGCCACGCCTTCTTTGTGTGGTCCAATCATGGAGCAGTATTTCCTTTATGTCGTACGTGACAACCAGAGACAATGGCCAAACAGCCAATAGTATGTGCAAAACTTTCATGAGAGAGTTTTCTTACCAGAACAGTGCAATTCATGTTTGTAATTGTTAGGACTTCTCGGAAATTGTAGTATGTACATCCGGGAACTTGTATTGTGTTACATTTCAGTCATTGACCGGCATTCAGGACTAGCCAGTCATTCCTGAAATAGATCGACTTGAGTTAACAGCAATACTGGCTGAGCGCATGCTAAAGACACAGTTACTTTTGTGACATCTGGCAACAAGGATGATGGCAGTGTTCGGAAAAATAGCGGAGTTTGATGAATCAAAGGAGGAATGGCCACTTTATGCAGAAAGGTTAGAACAACACTTCACAGCAAATGGCGTAGACGACGCTGATAGACAAAGGACTATCTATTAAGTGTGATTGGAGCTCGCACGTATCAATCTCTACAAAAGTTTAGTGGCTTTCTTGAAGCCTAAAGATAAGTCGGTTGACGAAATACTACAGTCGCTGACAGAGCATTTTGACCCGAAGCGATCAGTAATAGTATAAAGATTTTGATTTAACAGTTGATTGCGTCAGGAAGGTGAGTTGGTCACTAAATTCACGGCGGAGCTGCAGCGACTCAGTGAACATTGCGCATTTGGGTCTGTGCTTAGTGATATGCTATGAGACAGATTAGTCGTAGGAATAATGAATGATCGTATACAGCAACCGCTGTTGACAGAAAAAGAGCTGACATTCAAGAGGGCGTATGAATAAGCGATTGCACAAGAAACAGCTGAAAAGAATACCGCAGAGCTAAAGCAGAAGGAAGCAATGAGTACACCTGGCAACCCAGAAGGAGAGTCCGTACACCAGTTACAGGAGCAGCCTGTACACCAGTTACAGAAGCAGTGAGTACCCAAAGCAGGAAACAGACCGACTGACAAGATATCCGGTTGTTGTTATCGCTGTGGTAAACAGGGACACAAACAGTTCGAGTGCTGGTTCAAGGATGTCAAACGTTTTAGTTGCAGCAAAATTGGGCATGCAAAGGCTGTTTGTTGCACATTGAGAAAAACGGCTCAGAATGAGGACAGTGGCAAAATCGGCTATGAAGAGGCACAGTCAGATACCAATGAGGATGAGGAGGTTGAGTGGATTAGTGGCAATATTCACGTGTTACACAAAGGAAAAGAGAAGCCTATGAAGACAACGTTGACTGTACAAGGACAGCCACTCGAGATGGAAATAGACACGGGAGCGAGTGTCAGTACTGTGAGCAAAACAACATGGACATCAGTCTGGAAGAAAGGTGAAGCACCATAGAAAGATACAAAAAAATTGAAACTATTGGTAGACACTCTGGATGGACGCTGAGTGTCTCTTCTGCTTGTGGTAGTGGCAGGCTCTGGCCCAAGTTTATTAGGAAGAGACTGGATTCAACAAGTACAAATTGATTGGGGAAGGGTTCACCAAGGAAAAGAGGAATGGTTTTTGTTGGTACACAGTGAAGTGTTCGTGGGAAGTTAGGCACATTGCAAGGTGTGGAAGTGAAATATCCAGTGACAGAAACGACAAGTCTCAAGTTTTACCGACAAAGACAAGTACCATATGGTTTGAGAGAGAAGATAGAAGAAGAACTGTTCGACCTCACAAAAGCCAGACTTATTGAGCCAATACACTATTTGGAGTGGACAGCTCCCATAGTTCCAGTGTTGAAAAACAATGGAAAGGTCAGAATCTGTGGAGACTATCGGTTGACAGTCAATCAAATGTCAAAATGCGATACTTATCTGATTTGCATCGAGAACATTGACAAAAGTGGAGAGGAATTATGCACAGGTGGAAAGAGAAGCATTGGCAGTAATTTTTGGTCTACAAAGATTTCACCAATACCTGTTAAGTACAGAATTGTGCTAGTCTCAGAACATAAACCACTGCTAGGGTTGTTGGGGGAAATATGCCTCTTCCACTAATGGCATCAGCGAGAATCCATCGATGGGCCATGATCATATCAAGTTACAGTTATAAGTTGCGATACAAACCAGGCTGGGACATCGGTAATGCAGATACCTGCAGTCGATTACCCTTACAACTACTGTCGACAACTGAGGAAGAACAAGCAGAGACAGTTCAATTTTTACAGCAACTGGAATCGACACCAGTATTGGCAAAAGATGTTTGAAGATGGACAGAACCAAGACCCTACTGTCTAGGGTACAATATTATGTTCATCATGGTTGGCCCAATAAACCACTAATTGAAGCTTTTGACTCCTTACTGGCGAAGAGCAAGTGAATTATCTATAGAAGAGGGATGCGTATTATGGGGGTACAGGGTGATTGCACCACCACAAGGGCAACAACAAGTTTTGGAGGAGTTACATGCTGGTCATCCTGGTGTGGCACGGATGAAAGGCTTAGCCAGTACAATAGTCTGGTGGCCAGACCTGATGGAGACATTGAACGCAAGGTCCAAGGTTGTTCTAGTTGTCAAGAGACAAGGAATGCACCACCCAAAGCTCCATTGCATCCCTGGTCTTGGCCTCATTAGCCATGGATGAGGGTGCTTGTGGACTACGCTGGGCCCTTGCTAGGAAAATGTTTCTTGTACTTATTGACGCACACTCGAAGTGGACTGAAGTAAACCTGTAGAATCAGTGACGACGAAAACTACGGTGGAAAAGTTAAGAAACTTTTTGCAACTCATTGAATTCCTGAAAAACTGGTATCAGAGAATGGGTCAGTATTCACCAGTCAAGAGTTTACCGATTTTGTCAAATCGAATGGAATAGACCACACTAAAACAGCACCGTATCATCCGTCAAGTAATGGGCTGGTAGAGAGAGCAGTACAGGTATTGAAGAAAGTACTGTCCTTAGCAAAACAAGGAACATTGACATATCGTTTGACACAAGTGTTGTTCAGCTACTGGATTACACCGCATTCCACGACAGGAATATTGCCTGCAGAAATTATTAATGGGTGGCAAATTACAGTCACGTTTAGACCCCAACTTGGAGCAAACGGTACACAAGACAATGGCAACAGAAACATCTCCACAAGGGTAACTAGAATAGTGTGATAGATCTTTACAACGGGGTGAGAGTCTACGTGCGCTATTACAACAGAGATCGTCTTTGGATAGCTGGTGTAGTTTAGTCTAAAACGGGCTCGTATCATACACTATCAAACTGAATGATGGGAGGGTAGTCAAACGACATTTGAATCAGATTCGGCAAACCTTACAATCAGAAAAACATGAAAGAGAGGAACCACAAGACCTACTAGTGGAACCAACACATCCACCTGATAAACCATGTTCAAGAGCAATGGTACCGGTATCGCTGGGAGAACCCGAAGAATGAGATGTCGCACCAGACTTACCAGAACAACAACATGGAGTTGACAAACAAATAGAACAGGACGCGATGGTACCATTGCCAGAGATTAGCACAGAACCAGAAGACTTAGAGACACACATGGAACCAGCGAGAGCATCAAATCTAGGTGCCAATCATTTGAGTTACTCCAGTCCGCCGTTCCAGCAGAATAAGAAAGGCACCATACAGACTGAATTTTAGTAGATTAAACTATTGTTCTACTTCATACCTCTTAATTGTTAATATCAGTCATATAGTCGGGGGCGGAGGATGTAGTATATACATCCGGGAACTTGTATTGTGTTACATTTTAGTCATTGACCGGCATTTAGGACTAGCCAGTCATTCCTGAAATAGATTGACTCGAGTTAACAGCAAGACCGGCCGAGTGCGTTCTAAGGATGCAGTTACTTGTGACAGAAATAAACAACAGAACTCACCTGTCTACAGCTACTGACCTGAAATCGATCGCTTTCTTGGTTTTACAATATTTATATGGGAATCTAACATTACGTAACCATGAGCAATTTTAAGTCTCGTACATGATGACTCTACTTCAACAACTACAGACTGTTTACGGACTTTGCGGTCACGCAAAACGACAGTTGCTATGTACGATTTTAAGTACATTTTACCTGTAGCACATCTAGAAAGAAAATAGCGTGTATATTCATAATTCTTCGCGACAATTAATTCTAGCGTACTTGGTGTTTCGGACTTCAAAGGCTCATAGCTGTCGAAGCGACGATGTAAACACAGTATCAATTACTAGATAATAATAATAATATAAACCGCCGTGGCTTAGTGGTTAGTGGCAATGGCTACCACTCCATGGTTTGGAGGTTCAAACCCCAGTGACGACAGTAAATTATGAAACTTGTCTGTCTTTCTCTCTCATGTTTCTCTAGCTTTATCCATGAGACTATGACTCGTTTCAGTCGTTGGCGAGTTTCTGTGGTCTGGCGAACGGTTCGTTGACGATGAGGTTCAGTGCTTTCCTGGTGGTCCTTTATATCCACTAGGCGTGCTGTCCTGATGTTTGTGGTCACCGTAATGCCTGCAATCTATATCGAATTGGCTAGTCATTGATCGCCGTGTGGACTAAACAGAAACATGTGCTTCACTGGGGTCACCTGCCGTGTTGGTGGGTGCTCAGATGGGGGTAAAGACCCCACTTGCCCATTATGGAGGGGCATAGCGACACAGTATTTTACGTCACACCAGTTCAGGTGCCCATGCTTAGAGCACAAGAAAAGAAATGTAGATATATTATACAAGAAAGCAAAAGAAGGGAAATTACTAAATATTTTAAAATAAAAAATCAATTAGCAAATTAATAAAATAATTTAATATAATTAAAGTAACTTGAAATATTATTTACTTACCAGGTTGGGTGGAAGAACAGTGAAAGAAACATTTTCTTCATTCTTTATTCTAGCAAGAGAAGAAACAGTTTTCAAATAGATGTGAATGAACTACAGTTTAACATCAACATTTGATCGTGGTTTGGGTTGATCAATTAGAATACTTTGCTGTGGGATTATATTGATAGCATTCGTAACTCATTTGCTGCACTGTCAGCACGTCAAGGCTGCATGTAAATGTTGACAAGCTGTTCTCACCTATGCCAAAATATGTATACTTTGTATGCAAGCTACAACAGTTAGTAAACCATGTAAATACAGTCGCGTGTCACTTATCCAACGTTCACTTATCCGACACGCCGGTTATTCGACAGGTCAAGCTTGTCACGTGGCTGGTCAGCTGCGTACATATACATTCATGTGCATGTCAGTTGTTTCTTGAGACAAGTTTGAGAGCGATTTCAAGTGTTTCTTCTCATTGTATTCTGCATTCATCTACATCCACATTCAGCATACCTAATGTGGAAAAAGGGGCATATAATATGAACAATAGTTGAGTTTGTAACAGCTTCAGTTATCCAACATTTTCACTTATCCAACAGGGGTACGGTCCCAAGCGGTCTAATAAGTGACACACGACTGTAGTTGGTTGTGTGGTTTGCTAGGCTTAAGGGAAGATATTGTAAACAGCGGAAAAGCTCCAGAATAGTTGACGTCCTTTATTTGCTGTAGACAGTTTGGCCTTGGGCTCTAAAAATATGCCAGTTCTTAATGGCTCTCTTTCCTTTATCAGTTCTTGTCTACCAATTCTATTCCATGTCACTTTGTTCAACATATTGGTAGCCGGTTTTGATTTTCTCTTGTATGTCATTCCCAGTCTACAAGTGTCGTAATATCTGCATAGGTCCACGTCTGCCCTTCGATAAAAAAGTTGAATGGGTGCAAATCCCATGGATTCTTGAGGAACATCCCTGTATGCAAATACAGTACAACCTTAATTATCCAGACTACTCCAGACACAGGTTAGAAGATAATCGAGTGTCCGGATAATCAAAAATTAATACATATCAACTCATTTTCCTCCACTGTGCAAGACCATGCTCTGTTTCCACACTTACTGTACATTCATGACACTAGAAGAGTCATCAACAGCTGCTTATTTATTACATTATTACGTTCTCGGTTGTGTATTCGCTCATTTGTGAAAGTCTGTACCTGCAGCATATTACGGTAGTACAGTACGAAGTGAAATATATCCAGGAACACATTATCCGTGAACGCAAAAAGTCGGGACAGAGAACTTGTCTGGATAATCGAAAGTTCGGATAATCAAGGTTGTACTGTAATAACAAAATTCACGAACCTGTCCCACTGCCTTGGTTGCTCCACGCACAATCGCCTCAACATGTTCTTTATGTTTTGTTAAACTTCTCAACTAAGCCGTTGCATGCTGGATGGGAGGGGGTTGTTGTCAATTGTTTAATTCTTAGCAGACAAGATACCTCACCCATATACTCTGCTGTCAACCAATGCTTCGGCTACCACTTGTATGCTGACACTTTCAAGGATACTGCCTCTGAGTACCTAGTTGCATAATCCACGAGAGTCAGAACAAATATATGGTCGTACTCACTTGGCTGTGAATCAGACCGATGAGGTCCACAGCGACCTTTTTGAATGGTTGGTCAATCAGCTGCATCTTTCCAAGTGGTGCTCTGGGTATGGTCCCTTTTTATGGAACGCCGACTTTTAGTTAAGGCAGTTGATATCAGCAAGGTCTGTTACTAGAAGCGCTGTTTTGGCTTCATCTTGTAAAATGCTTACGCACGACAGTGTTTTCCTGCTCTCATTGAATGGTATTTTTGCGACAGTCGGTGTTCCATATCTTTTGCTATCATCTTTTGACTAATCGCACATGAGCGGCAAAACGTGACATCTCACTTTTGACACCTGTCCAGTAAAAGTTGCTTAAAGGAGCATTCCAGAGATATGCGCTAGGCTGCTGGCTCAGTCTTTGCTCACTAATGGGAAATCCATACTAACCAAGTTGGGTATCTGGGCGCTATCTCAGAGTAAACTCGACAGGTGTACGTTACATTCCATGACTTAATAACTGGCAGGGCCGTTTCAAGAATTTCATCTGCCAAGTGAAGCGTTTTTTGTGCGTCATCAGATCACGTGAGCTTCACTGATGCAACCACATTTCCGGAAATGGTCTCTCTGTTGTTTTCCATCGCTCCAAGAACGATGGAAACCGTCGTGCTACTTTCAGTCTGTCTGGAGACTGACTTTTTTGCACGATTTATTTCCATCTGGCAACATGTGAGAGAATATGCATTTTGTGAGATTCTTTGGCGTTAAAGGCAGTGGACGCTGTTGTCGATCGTGTTCTAACAGTGTGCGAATTAAGCACTCATCTCTACACAGGAACACTTTCCGCGAACTCCCTCGATCACCTGACCTCACTATGTCGGCTGCGCACGGCGCTGTTCACTATAGCTGTGCAGTTCTTCGGAGTGTTTCTTTAAAACGCGTCAAGTGGTTTACTTTGCTCCAAAGTGACTTCCCATGACTGATTCGTGGGCCAGTTGCATGACTTGATGTCTTAATGCTTTGGGAACAATGACCTTGGGATGCTTGTATATTCAGTCATAACATTGTCTTTCTCCTCAAATATCATCTCCTAATCTCTTTTGATCATGGGATGATCTTTGGATTTGTACTTCTGGATTGAAAGTCCTCGTATTGCAGTCTTGCAAATTCATCTCGATCTATGTACTTCCAAAGATTTAGTTTAGGGACAGCTAATGGTAGAACCCGATCTCCCCTGCTGGCTTGTCCTCTGATCACCACTCCAACTTTGCTCCACATAGGATCAGGACTTTCGGCCGCTTGTGCACCAGAAATATTTTCAATAATTACATCGTACATGGCATCAGGTGGACATAAAGCTTCTATGGTACCAACATAGTAGGGAGTATCCAAGTTGACTATTGCCATGGGAACTCTTCTGACTGAATTATCTTCCCTTTGCATATAGCCATTATGGACTTTCCAGTGTACTGGGCATCTTTCACTAGTTGCTTCTTTACAGTTACACCACTGCATCCAGTGTTCCTCAGTACACTGACACATGAATTCCTGATTTTCCCATAAAGCACCGGCATCGCATCCTGCGATGCTTATCTCCGGACACTCACACTGCTAACTAATGGGATGCTTCTGCTATCGGACAATTCTAGACGGCCCTTCCTCAGCTCAGCTTTCAAGTCAAGTGGTGTCACCACTGGGTTAATGCTGTCAGGCTTCGCAACACATATTGTGCTGGTTTTATTGTGTGTAGGTGAGCTTGCCACAGCCTCCTCTTCTCTAGTATGTAAAGTGCTGCTGGCTTTTGTGGTCAACCTCTGAATCTGAGATAGGCAGTGAACCCCAGCAGTCTCTCGCCTCATGTCACAACTTGTTGCATCGAAAACATTGCTTTTTTCTTTTTCAGATGACACTCAAATGCTCTATGCCCATGTTGTTTGCATATGAAACACTGTATTTCTGGTTCTCTTGTGGTTGAGACAGACAAGTTAGACAGGCCAGTGAGTGGTTGCGTTGCTGGCAATGACTGAGCTGTCATATGGAAACGCCAGTTGCGTGCAGTTAGAAACCTTTCTGCTGTTTCCGCCATCTCTTAAATTCACTAATTCCCCCCTGCAAATGAGCGTCCAGGTCCTTTTAACAGGAGTTCAAAAACTGCTCCTTCACAAGCAAGTCTTGGACATCCCTTGTGCTCCTGCCCGTGTGAGCCAAAGTCACCCACTTGTTCAGGTAATTCTGCAGTTGATAATGGACTGTGCCAGACTGGTAAATGAACTGTGCCAGGTTCTCCCTGGCTCTGGCTTGCACTGGCAGATTCTCAAGTGGTACCCATCTTCTGTCAAGTCATATTTCCTTAACAGGGCTTCCTTTTGTCGTTTGTAGTTACCAGCATGTACATCCGACAACCTTGAGTAAACTTCTAAGGCTTTGCCAGTAAGTAGAGCAGTCAAAGCCCGTGCCCATTGTGGCTTCGCCCTTTCATTCAAAGTTGCAGGTAGCTGTCAAGCTCGTCCTTCCCATCTTGAAAGGGTGGCAACTTTGCTTTGCTGTTCGCCTCTTTGCTCTTCTCTTTGACCAACACTGGGACTATTTCTTCTAACTTCAATTTCTTGATCTCCAACTTAAGCTTGGTTCACAATATTGACGCTTTCTTTCTAGACCCATTTTTTGATCGCTTTCAATCAGATGATCCATTGCTTCTGCGACTTATTCTCAGACCGCTTGCTTTGCCGATTGACTATATTCCCACCTGAGCCCTCAGTTGTCGTGCGCAGAAATGACATATAGACCAATTAAAGCAAGGTTACAGCCAACAAGTCTCTGCTGGAAAGATGGTTCTTCACGCGGTGGTCTGCTGACACAACTCAATTTACATTATCGTAACATCAAACGCCGATCACTCTTAAACGCGAGTGACTCAGTCTAATGGAATTGTTAATATATAGTTCGCCGTATGGTTTCAATGCAAGCCCTGCCCTACATAATATTATAGCATAATAATTATGATATAGTTACTATAGACAATTGGTCATGACAATGCCAATGAGTAGCATCGCCTACTGCAAGAATGCGGACTAGAACAATGACAAATCGGTGGTGCCATCATGAAACGCTAATGTCTTTTTACACAACGTGCATTCCACTTCTTCGTCGTGTACTTCCTTTTTAAAGAAGCCCCATGCATCTGATGTTTTTGGCAGGTCTGGCTTCATGGAAAATCTGCTCACCAGAAGCCTGCGATTGATTGTCATCAACAGTGTGCTCAGAATGCTCAGTTGCAACATACAGTACATAACCAGTCAGCAAGTTTGCTGTCAATTTGCCTGTAACCAAACACATCTTGGAAAGATCCCATTGTTGACACTTACTTTGCCGCATGCACAAGGCACTACATTGAGTATTGGAGTCATATTTGAAGACCAAACAACATTCAAATATTCGAACATTTGTCTCAACCTTAAATATACTAAAAGGCTATTTTTCTTCAAGTACCTTAAGTAGCAGATCTTCTGAAACTAGCTTTAGCTTGCTGTGATAGTGTAGGAAGATGTAGTGAGTTATGCCTGGGTTTTTGTAAAATCTCTACTAATGGGCATGTTTAGGTTACTTAGGCATTGCTTTATTATCCTTAGTTAGGTTACTTTATCAAAAAATAATTGAACCTGAATAGAAAGTAAGAAGGAAATAAATAGCTAGGTACAAGGACTTAGGTACTACTTTTTATGGTGTTTACTACAGAGATCTTGCATGTTGCCCTTTGCTCAGTACCTAAGATTGTGCAACACTTGAACTGAGTCCGATATTAATGGCAGGAAGAGTTTCTTGGGTTTGTTTTGAATTAGATGCAAAACTAGCCTCTATACATGTCTTTATTCTTCCTTTCTAGTTCGTGTTGCTCTCAGTCCCAACAGTGCAAAGAAATTCCCAGATCAAGATGATGAGACACCATGCTATCAGACAAAGAGAAAGGCAAAAGGTCTTTTGTCTAAATCTCAAATTTCTTGGCCTGTTGCTTTCCAAGGAACAACAAATAAGGTAAATTGTGTTTAATTAATTTTAAAAATTTTGTTTGCTAGTTTGAAGACCAACAATGTATTTTCTGCTTTTATTTCATGAGTTGAATGCAAATTAGTATGTAGGATGAGTTATTTGTCCATATACTGGAGATTTTCGAAACAGCGCTCAAGGTTACAATACAGAAAATGGAATTTTGTGGAAAAATATTTGCTCTCGATGCTTAAATACGAGGGCATTTTATTCAAAACTACGGAAATTGACTTGAGTGTACCACGGAGAGGCAATGGTAGCAGCATCTTGCATACATGTACCGTAATTTAATATGTAAAACCAACTTTAAGATAATCCGGTTTCAAATAGAAGTCAATGTTTTGATGCCGTCTCTGGCACAGTAGTTGGTTTAGAATATAAGCCGAGGCTTGTAAATTGCAGGTCATTTGGCCGATTATCCACACGTGTTTTGCACGTGTCGGTCAGCTGTTATTACGCTATTCTTTTTGTTCTTTGCTTTATTACCTGTTTATTTCCTAGTATGAATACAGGAACTGTTTTATTACCTATTATCAATATAGACTTTATTTATTGATTCTGGTCTGTTGTAGTTGAGAGCATTGTCTAGCATAAGGGTTGTTTCTCTAAAGATTATGATGAATACTCTTGTGCATGTGATTATTGTCGCATTAAACCAAAATGACTGCTACAGTGATTGTAGTGAAGACTAGCTACTATAGAGGTACTGTAAGGCAGCACAGACCTGCGACTTGTTTTGTTGTTTCTTGTTGGATAATGTGAATCTGTAGTTTAAGGAAACTGTGAGAAGTTCAGATGTGATATGAGACAATGGGGATGCATCTTGGTTTATGCATACAGAATCAGAAGACACAGGAGTAATATATAAAGAAAGGTTGCATCGATAGGACAATTTTATTTACCGTATAACCGGTTATTTGTGCAGTCTTAAAATTCTGCATCTAACCAGGAAGACAGTTACTGGTACACATGTACACTTGTACATGTGTCCAAGAAGAGAGTTGGGGCTCCGAGGATAAGCCTAAATATCTGCAAATTTTATTTGTGCATTCCGTGATTTCTTTGCAGAATTCGCACAAATATCATGATTGCAGAAATAACCGGTTATACGGTATTTTCTGATAACCGATTGCCTATGCCGATACTGATAGTCAGTTTGATATTCATTACGTTTGTTGACAACATAATTAAGGACCTTGAAAATGTAAGTAACATTAAGTCACATTCATAGTAACATGAGAAGTATGTTTCTTATTATGGGGCGCTACAAAGATCTACAGTACCAGGTATTGTAGGTCTTTAATCTTGTGCTACCATTAGGAAACAGACTTCTGCAAACATTGCAAACGGCAAATTGCTTGTCCTTTTTCAAGTGAAAGCGCTTTTCGTCAGCCCCAAAATCACCATCTCACGAGCTAATTGCACTTTTTGCTTTCACATGCATGCACATATGTTAGAACTATTGCTATTGTGTAGACAGAGTGCAGAGATACATTACGTACATCCCATCAACATGACTTCTTTATCCAGTCTCTAGCAAGAATAATGGACACGGATGCTATTAATTTTATTCTTAGTTCTTTTTTTGAAATGCTCTGTTTCTGTTGCTAGTAAGTGATATCAGGCAGCGCTTTAGAAATTTATTAGAGTTAAAGCATTTTCTGTTTGATGCACATGTAAAACAGAAGAAACCAGACAAACAATAAGCAATGAGACTCTTCTTTATCGACAACATCCACTTGCACCCCTACATATGCTTCCTGCTGAAGTACACCGCTGTGCTATTATGCATGTGATCTACACCAAATGCTCAAAGTGTTTGAATCATGCCTCAACTCACAGTACAACGCTTACACTTGCACTCTTCTGTATTGACTGGTTCCATCCTGCAAGCAACATATGTATCCGTGGTAGCCTCGCAAGCCAGGCTCTTCCGCGCAGTCGCTGAGCTAAACACACGTGAATCATGCGAGGAGGAGGACCTTTTGCCGGAATTGCTCCAGCACGAGAAGAGCCTGGTAGCTTTCGAGAACGTCATAGTGACGTGGGACCCCGGATCCAGTTTCATAGCTTGGATAAGGGTAGTTCGATTAGCTAAGCCTGTAGGTAGGAAAGTTGAGTAACGACGCGGCATTGCTTCACGCACTGGCTTGTTTTGAGCGAAGTACGTAGTTGACATCATCGTTCACTTTTCTAGTATGTATATATACAGCTCAGCCATGTAATATTCTGCGGTGTCACGACTCCTTTTCAGCATTCAGTTTTGCCAACAGTACACCGCCAAATCTAGACGACTACCAATCTGCAGCGCGGTAGTTTGAAAAATGAACTCATGTATTGTACGCAGTTAGTGTATGTAGCACTCAAGAGTCCATGCATTGAAACAAGTCGTACGTAGTACACAACACATGCAACTACGAGTCAACTCTACGTTGGTTTCAAACCTGCAGACGAGTTTAGTAGAAAGAAACATTGCTGGAGAGTATAGGTTCACTGGACCAGTCCCATGTAGGTCATTCCTGGGCTCATTATTCACCAGCACTTCGTCCATCAACAGTGTCACTGGCTTTCGTGTTCAAGCGCTCTCACGGAGGTCTTGTCTGTGCTTCATATATCAAATGCAATTACATTAACGAACTCTTTAGGAAATCGAATTAGCCTTATCCAAGCTATGAAACTGGATCCGGGGTCCCACATCACCATGACGTTCTCGAAAGTGACCAGGCTCTTCTCGCACTGGAGCAATTCCGGCAAAAGCTACTCCTTGCGTGATTCACGTGCGTTTAGCTCAGCGACTGCGCGGAAGAGCCTGGCTTGCAAGGCTATATTCGTGGAGTGAAAGCAGTCAATAAAGAAGAGTCATTGTTTATTGTTAGCTCATTTGTCCTCTCCATAGGTTTTAGCAATTTCTACATTTCTCCTCAATTTTATAGAAATTTGTTTTACATTTTACAGTTTTCATTTAGTGCAAAGTGTATGCCCACTATGACACCTTTGTTGTAACTTCACATAGCAATGATCGACAGACAAACATACGTACATACATACATACATACATACATACATACATACATGATGATGATGATGATGATGATGATGATGATGATGATGGTGGTGGTGGTGGTTTGTCCACTGCATTTAGTGTGCTTTATGTCTGAGGTGGGATGACAGACCTGGTTTAGATGTGCATTTCAGACCACATGTTTGGCAAACATAAGTGATGGTAGAAGTGGCATTTTAGTTGTAGATGGCAGAGTCAGTTCTCTTCAAAGTGTTCTAAAAACGAATGGCAATGTGCTCTTTGGTGCTTTCTTTCACGTGACGATTGTTCAAAAAGAAGAATATTGATCCCACATGACTTGAGACTGTGTTTGAGATGACCTTTGTCTCGTCTTAGGCCCTTTTTGGTGGCGGTGACCTTCCGTCATCTGACCAACAAAAGAGCAATTTCATAATATAATACTCAATGCCACTTATGTTGCAATGAGTAAGCACTTCCGTATTTGGGACAAAGTCCATCCAGTTTATGTGACAAATGCGGCTCAAGCAGCGTAAGTGAAGCCTGTCTAATTGTTGAATGTTGTGGCTTAGAGGAGTTCGTGACTCACATCCATACAGTAAGACAGGCAAACCTGCTTCGTATTACTGCCACTTTAGTGCTCAATTTGATGCCATGTCTTTGCAGAGCCTCTTTTTTGCAGGTTACCAAATTATGAAGAACTGGCTTGTGAGATTCTGTGAGATGCCTCATTGTCAATGGTAGTATGTTTGAATGGAAATCTCCTTCAGTATATTTGAAGTCATCACCATAAGTCAGGGAGTGATTGCCTAGAGATACAGGAGGGGAGAGTAGCTCGAGGTTGGGTGAGACTGTAAAGGACTTCAGTCTTCTGTAGGCTGATTTTTAGACAAAAGCATTTGGTCAATCTTCCAAGGCAGTTAACTATATGTTGGATATCTTTATTTGTATCCTGTCACATGGGTTTTGCCAGCCCTGATTAGTCGATACAGTGAGTACGAATCGTTTGTACGTTGATACCCTACTGCTGTCAAGGGAAATGCGTGTACCCTACCGTTGCTATGATCAACAGCACAACACAGCTGGTTTCAATAACACACAGATGATTTGATATGCCTTTAATGAGCTACCAAACGGCCAACGCACCTAGACTCAGTCTAATTAGTTACAGAATGGTCAGTCACCGCACACGTGCAGATTTGTGGCTAGCAGCTCCCAATGCCATCTTACACCTGCCGCTCTCACCGCTCCTGCATCACTGTGAGACTCTTGAAAGAAAATAGAACAGACAAGAAGACAGACATAAAGAGGACACAACAGAAAACCTGTACCAGGAGTATAGTTAATTAAATCTCATCCTGGTATGCTGTGTATCCACTGCTGCCAAAAGAGGCTATGAGCAGATAGCATAACAGGATGCAGTGACTTGCCAGAGGCACCTTAGGGGCTGTGCAACTGCCAAAAGAGTATGCCACAATACCCTGCTTGATTCCAGAACTGACTATATGCAATTCAGTTGTTGTCAAACAACCACAACAAACTTGAAATGTTTGCACAAGGCTTGCAGACCCTGCAAAAACCAAGGCCACTTGGCTTCCAATATTATTTACTATTACAGCTTACTGTGTAGCTTAGCTACACTGGCACAGGCATATTGAGTGGCAGCTTGTCGCCATGTTGCAATGTCGTCAAAGAGCACTGTGAGCTTTTAGTTAAGGCTGAGCCACTTCCAGCCTCACCCACACTCTGTTGACTGCTGTTGGTCCGAGGCTGCTTATTCATCAAGAAAAATACTGCTTATCTTGCAGCTAACCTTTATGTCTAAGGCCATTCGACTATCCACCACTTATAGATGTGCCCAGTAGCAGGCAGCTCTGCCTTGGGACATACATACGTACAAACATACATACATACATTTA
Source organism: Corticium candelabrum (assembly GCF_963422355.1). NCBI lineage: Eukaryota > Metazoa > Porifera > Homoscleromorpha > Homosclerophorida > Plakinidae > Corticium > Corticium candelabrum. Next base: position 606,988 of record NC_085102.1, on the reverse strand, counting down.
TACTGATGATGAAGCAAATTACATGCCATTGGGATGGTCTCACATGATGGCATTTACACATACAAACCGCGTTATCATTATTTAGTTATTTCAATGTCGGCAACCGGATATCACAACTGTTGCTGTATTTCCTTAGTATTTGAGTTTATTATCACATGCTGCTTCCATCTAATACGCTTCTGGTATTGTTTACACATAGTGTATGATAATGCCACACAGTTTCGTCTAATGTTACATTGTTACAATCATGCGTCTCATTGTAGTGCCTCCTGACATCAAACAAACTCGAGACGTGTACAGGTCTGATCAGGACAAAAGGACATAGTGATCTGTTGTACATAGTGTGATAGGTACTGGTATGTTATGAAACCCCACGTGGCATAATGAGTATATACTAGCTCACAGGCCCGTTCTCCATATGGGCAGATTAGGTTATTAGTTGTTAGCTGTAGGGATTGACAAGGTTGTGTGAGCGTGGTCAGATTTTAGACCTCCAGAAGCTAAATATCTCGGAAACGACAGATAGAAATGTTTACAAGTTCAACTACACTTGACTTTTTGAATTGACCTCAGCTTGTCTTCAGAGCAAGAAAAACGCTTGTCAATTTTGGAGTTTTACTGATTTGTCTTCTTCTTCTTCTTCTTCTTCTTCTTCTTCTTCTTCTTCTTCTTCTTCTTCTTCTTCTAAAGCTAAAACTTTGGGAAACGACATAGAATAAGCTGACCTGTATTCTTTTGATGATGAAAAAAGAAACATGTAAGAAAAAAAGATTTGAAGAATGGATTTTAACCTGTTACCCTACTTACGTCCAACGACAATTGACAATTGTTAACAAACAATAACCAGGCAGCCAATCACAAGCTCCTGCTACCCTAATAATAATGTACATTACAGGTGACAAAAGTACTTGAAGTCTCGTGGTTTAGAAAAAACCTGAAAGTAATTTTTGAATCGCACGAACAAACAGAAGTGCGTAAAAGTAGTGACGATGAGTGTCATCGCAATAGCAGACGCGATATACCTCTTCTTGCCGCACCAATGCCAGAAGACGAAAGCTTGCTTCCATCACAAAATGTCGACGTTGCAGTTCTCAGAATGTACCATTTGTACTATTTAGAGCCGGTGTGGCCAACCATAAAATTTGTGCACACAGTGAGTTGTCTAGAGAGCTACTGTATTGTCGTATAAAGGCCAACCTCTTTAAGCCACAAATCGAATATCTCGTGCGTCAAGCCAGTCACGTGTAGAAGCTGAGTTTTTGTCCGTCGCTCAGCTCAGCACGCGTACGTATGCTCTTGACACTGGCCTCATGGTAGTCATGTCTATCTGTATAGTAATACCTTTTGCAAGAGATCAAAATCTTGCAGTGCACACACACACACACACACACACACACACACACACACTTCACTTCACGCTGCGTTCATTCCAATGAGAAATGATGCAAGCCAAGGTCACCATAGGCTATATCGGAGGAGTGGATGTTCTCTGACAGCAGAAACGCTTGTGGTTGTGGAGGCCTTGTTGGCGGAATGTTTGGTGACAGTACTGACATTGACTAGTCAAGGACTGACCATGTTTCTGTCTCTGGTGGTTTACAAGGCCGGCATGGTTTAACAGCAGTATAACCACAACCATCAGAGCTGCAGTGTAAAGCAAACTCTGATGTTGTTTGCCTTGCTTTGCGGCGACGTTTCTGCTCATCCTTGTGGTATTTCTCTTGTTCTTCCTTCTTGAAATTTACCTCCTGTGTGGCAGCCCAGATCTGATTCCTCTACTCATTCCTATCTTCTGCTAGTATCCTCCAAACACCATCAAGATTGCAATTCCTCAAATCTCTCAGTACTAAATCGTTCCATCTCATTCTCTGGCCTCCGACTGAACGTCTACCTTGGGGCGATGCACACACCAAAAGCTTCCTTGGTAGACGACACTCATCCATGCGCAAGATGTGACCCAATAACCGAAGACGTCTCTGTCAGCAAGGTGGAGATTCTTTGTAGGTGGGCTATCTTTGTGATGGAGGTGTCTCTCTTCCCGTCCCATAGGGACACTCCAAGGATGGAGCGGAGGCCTCTCATCACGAAACTCTGTAATCGGTGTATCTGTGGCTCCAGAAGTACTGCTGTTTCCAGACCATATAAGAGGGTGGAAAGAACTACAGAGACAAAGATACTCAGCTTGGTGGTAGACTTGATCTTCCTCTGGTGCCAAAGGATGCGACTAAGTGACCCATATGACTGAGATGCTTTGGTGATCCGTGTTGATATCTCAACCTCCAAGGTGCAATTGTTGGAAAGATAACTTCCAAAGTACTGAAGAGATGGTACCACCTCAATGGGATCACAATCAGGATGCAAAGAAATGGGAGATGTAGGATGGGCATCAGCTCCAGGTAGGACAGCTAGAAGCTTCGTCTTCTTGTAGTTGATGGTAAGCCCCATGTGATGGCAAGATGAATCCAGAGATTCCAGCAAGGTAGATAGACTTTCATAACAATCAGATATCAATGCCATATCATCAGCATATTCAAGGTCTGACACTGACACCTCTGATGTAAGCTTCTTCCTGTTTCCTACCAGGTCAGCACACACACACACACACACACACACACACACACACACACACACACACACACACACACACACACAACTACATGCCCATATGCTCATAGCTCCGAAGCGAGTAGAGCACAGCTTTATTTGCTTGTGGTATTATTGCAACTAAATGTAACGTCTAATTCAAACCTGTATACACAGCAAACACTGCATAACTCTTTGCATATTTTGTTAAACCTAAGATCCACGTGCTCGAGATATAGGTGACTATACATGTTACAATGTATGCCAAGTATGATTTAGAAAATGTATTTTTGTTAGGCTATAGAATTAATTAATTAATGGAGTAGGTTTTGCTTTTGCACTTCTAAAAACTTACCAAACTAGAACAAATATTTTTCTCAGAAAAAAAAAGAAATAGATGTAGGGATTGTATAAAAAGTAACAGAAACAAGATTTAGATAATAGGAACCAAAGCCAGGCATCATTATTAAATCCTCCCAACACACATTCCCTACATTTTACCTCTAGTGTGTTGGAAGGATTCAATAATGATGTCTGGCTTTGGTTCCTATTATCTACATCTTGTTTCTGTTACTTTTTGTACAATTTCTACATCTATTTATCATTGTGTGCATTCATGAAGTATATCTCATTAACAGAATTAGCAGCCACGGACAGAATTCTCATAGAGTTAATTAATTTAGCACTGTATGCAAATTTATGTTATTGCATAAGAATTCTGTTCTGATCAATTTATAATTAAGTATAGTTGACATGACAGATCTCGTTCTTTGCCTGGGCTGATTGCATTATTGATTGTTAGTTAATATGCAGAATAGCCCAGCATGGGTAGATTGTTAGTTGATTTATGTAGTTTACCGTTGTATGCACAGTTGTGATTGCATGCGTATCTCGTTCTGAGAATTTATCATGTAATCTCATTCACATATGCATTTTACTCCGTTTTAAAGGAGAACTCTCACCAAATACTAAAACTTGTTGAAAGAAAATACAAGGTCTAGCATCTTCGTACAGGAAGCTTACGGTCCAGCCAGCCACAGAAGCAGAGAATGGGGCACAAGACGATTCCCCATATGTAGCACAAAGTCTTACTCTCTGGAAGTAACTACTTTACGTTTAACCATACCAAGTACTCCTAACGCACCCAAAATGCAGCAAAACACGATCTATGCACTAATCCAAGAAGGGTCTCCTTTTGAGACTCCACGGGTGTATTGACACAGTCAATACTTGCGTGATAAGTTTGTGGTCCCAGTGTGCTTTAGTCAATAAATTACTTCACAATCCTTGCCTTGAAAAGTGCACAGGTAAGAGTTACGCTCATGCTACATGCGAGTACTAAACACGGTTGCAAAGGGTTGTGTCATGAAGTGACAGAATTCTCATGAAGAATTTTGTTCAGAGTTATATCACATTCAATTATATTCCGTTCTGAGAAAATAGCAGTGATGGAGTATCCCCTCCGAACAGCAAAATCTTGGAAGTCACGTGCAAATACTATTCACCCGTATATGGCTTGACACGTGTGCTGAATCTTGCTCTTCTCGCCTATTTGGTAGAAATCAACACACTCCTCGTCTAGCGCTTAGTGACGGAAACACTTAGGTTGGATTCGGTGCAAATGCAATCAGAATTGGGAGAGAAATGCAAGCGCTAGAGGAGCAGCTTCAATCGGCCAGAGATCTTCCATCGCTGGAAGTGTTTGCGAAGGACAAGGACAGGTACAGTCCACACTGGACTTGTGCAGGTGTGCGTTCTAATGAACTAGAAGGTGTAGCGTTCATGTCATCGAGAAATTTTACACCGGGGTTGACCTTTTGAGAGGGGACCCGTGCTTTCTGAAAATTCTGACCACGTCACTGTTGAGCAGCATGGATCCAGCATGCGGGAGGCAAATTTGGCGGAAATCGGATGCAGGGCGACAGAGACACGCCTGGCCACACATACACACAGACAGACAGACAGACAGCTCTCCTTTATACATGCATGCACATACATACATATGAATACCGTAGACTGGGAAATTTTGGTGACAGTTTTGATTTGGCGATTGACGGGTGAATCGCTAAAATTAAAATTCTTCAAATTTGTTGAATGTTTGTTGCGCATGCCCACACACGCTGTTGCAAAAATGGTGCTGCACAGGTACTTTCAGACAATAGAACGACCTTTGCTTCCGACGCTCTCAATGTGTGGACCATATTCCTTGGTCGAAGCAGATCCAAATTATGCACGAACAGATCGAAGAGGAGGTATTAGGCGTTGACCGGCAGCGAGACAAAGGTCTGATGGCAGCAGCCAAAATGTCCTTGAACAACTTCGGAAGACCACCAAACGTAGCAAGAGTATATATTGCTTGTGTACAATTAGATACATTCTAGGTTTTGAAGTGTGTACTCGTTACTTCGACACGTTTCTGCCACGCCAGTTAATATCGTTCAAATCAGCACAGATGGTCGCCAATTGCTTAGGAAACGTCTTTACTGGTGATAAATGTGTAAGTAAAGGCATTGATACGTTTTAAATTGCCATCATATGATAAGCTATTTTGAGGTAGCTTTGTGTTAACCGGATCTGACAGGACATAAACCCGTCTAAAAACCTTGTCTACATTATAAAGGGTTAATTAGTATGTAACTACCCTACAAATTGTACAGTGTAGTGTGGTACGCCTGCTTCGAATTGCAAACCTAAAGTGCAGATTAAAGACACACCTTGTAAGACGTATACATCTTTTTATGGTAATATGTACATTGACGGAACTCGCCTACCACCAAATTTTTTTGGTCTGGTATTTCAAACAGTTTTACTGCAGTTCTGAAGGAGAAAAAGAAATGGCTTGACCACACTGAAGAGTGCTGGATGCTCGAAGAGCGGGGTGAAAGTGCGGCAAACTTCAGACTCCCTACTGACCATGATGTCCACCAGAGAAGTAATGAGAATTAGAAAGAAGAGATGACGTAGACAGGAAGACAAGCCAAGACGCATCAAAATCATAACCAAAAAAACCAAAACCAGCAAAAACACCAAAACCAAGTGTTCATTTCCAGAAGGGGAACCCTCCTCCACAAATGAGACTAACGCAAACAGTCATAGCAGTAAGAACTGTTATGACCTACTTGAAAATTTCTTGCTTTTCTCCTTACTGGGATCTCAGCGCTTCACCAAGAACAGTAACTTTACGATGTGATCACCTTTAATATCCAACTACAGGACTTTGATAGTTGGGATGAACCTACTAGTAGTGTAATGTAAGACTTGTTGGTTTGGGGATGTTTGGGGGATTGTTTGAGTTGTGTGTGTGTGTGTGTGTGTGTGTGTGTGTGTGTGTGTGTGTGTGTGTGAGGCAGTCTCACACTATGAATGCATTGTGTAGTGTAAAGTTTCATCTAGACTACTAGCTATTACAAAGATACATGCTTATCAATGGTCACTTGATTTGTGGTGACTTTTTGAATGCTGTTGTTTTAGACCATCCAGGGACCATCTGACCGTGTGTTACGATCAGCAAAAAGGAAGTGAAGACGTTGCCTTGTTGGTCTCAACCGTCCTTGTGTCAGACTGTTATGTATACCATCAGGAATATTGTGATTTGCGTTGTCTCTTACAATACATAAAAATGTGTGCTTGTTATGTAGCTGTAAGCCTTGGTTTAAATATGTTCGGAGTATGATATAGTGTTTGCATGGTGGTATTTAGTAAGTTGGTGCTATGATTGGGTGTCAATTGGAACACTGATGCCATATCTTTTTTATCATAAACCACTGCCAGCCTAGCAACACAACAGCAAACTGGTTATTGACTGGTCAATAAACATCATGCAAATTGTCACTGTAATTGAAGCAAATTGTAGAATTCTTCAAATTGCCATTGAACAATTAGTAATTTTAATTACCATATTGTTGTAAATAAAAGCCTTGCATATATATGTATATTATAGCAGAATTGGATTGCCGGCTAATATTTAAGACAGTCTTGTATGTGCCATTCAAACACGCTAAGGTATAGACGTGACAACCATATATCACTTGAAAAACATGACTACCATGAGATGCCAGTTTCATGAGTCAGCTGCTTCTTCGTCGTCATTGTCGGTGTCATTGAACGCTGCACGCACACGCCCACTTGTATACTACTAAACATGCTGTGTGTCTTGAACAAAAGCTTGGCTCCTAAACGCTAGGGGCTTGTAGCACGAAGTCTTCAATTTTTGCCTTTTATTTGAGATCGGCTTGTATTCACGGTCGGCTTTAAATTTATTTGCGACAATACGGTATACGTTGGCAGGAGCATATGCTCCTGACGTTAGAAACACAAAAAAGCAATATTCTCAGTCACTGTTTTCCAACAGAGCATTTACCGTGACTAAAAAGTGGACTTACTGTCTAAAGCTATGAGCCATAACAAACAGAACTTTGTAGGCTCAGAGACTTGGCGAGTAAGTGACTACTCAACAGAGGCACGGGCATCCTGTGGCCTGTTGTGGAAGTCATTCATTACTGTTTGTTATTATTTAAACATTAACACATTAAAATAATGTGTGTTTGATTTTAGTACAGCTATGTTGTACAGACTTATGTTTGTTTATTCTAAGGAGAAACTTATTATTTTTTAGACATTTGAGTATTAATTTACAAGCAGGTGGAGAGACTTACAGATACATGTGTTGACAGGCACATGATTGGATGGATGTGTAGCCTCGTCCCCAGACTCTCTCGCGCTAGTCTTGTCCGGTGCCCATACCAGACTCTCTCGCGCTAGTCTTGTCCGTGGCACCGGACAAGACTAGCGCGAGAGAGTCTGGGGGACGAGGCTATGGATGTGCAGCTACAGATCAAAGAGATCTGACAGAGTCATGCAGACAGGATGGGAAACAGATAAACTTTTGTTTGCAGAAACTGTGACTTGTTGAAAGGTTTGCCTGAAGTTTGCAATACTTAGTTGACTTGTATTTCACTTACAAAACTAATACTAAGTGGTATCTAAAACATTTTTGACATCTTAGCTTATTGTCCATTAGTTAGGATCATCTATCTTGCTTGATCATTACAACATAGCTTTTTGGTTAATACTTTATCTTAATATTGCAAACTTTCAGAATTTGCTGATGCTCATAATCTAAAAGACATTTTATGATCAATTAGATATGAGTGAGTAAGAGTGTTATTTTGCATTGCATATATAGGCTCATGATAAAACAGCTCACTGTAGGTGTAACAATGTGCTCGTACCCAGGCAATCTCCTCACTTGCAATCATCATGCGAACATGTTCTAGCTTGCACGTTTTTGATCATGCTAAGTGAGAATCACTGATATTACTAACACAATATAACTATGCTTGCATGTGTCTTTATGTACAAGAAGCAATACCAGGCCAAGCCATATGTAATGCCAATTTGCAAGGGAGGATCCCTACAGTTTGCCAGTGCTCTAGGAATAAAATGATGCATATTGTAGACATCCAGCATTGAAGGAATGGTTACTACCAATATAAGTGTGTGCTGCTTTACTGCAACTTGTTTTGCTATCTTGCTTGTTACGAGCTACCTACGTTATTTATGCTAGGTGTTGTTGTAAGCCGAGTGCAACAGTTGCCTTTGTGAAGCTCTCAATATTTTTTGGTTACAAATCAACTAGTTTATTGATGCTTCTATGCTTATCTGTAATTCAGTTTACTATTCTGTCATTATTTAAACAGAACTTTCTATTTCTTGCACTTTGTTGGAATGGCTGACGTGCTAGGAGTTTGTTGAAATACAAAAGCAGGAGCATTACATCATGCAGACAGACAATGGAAATGTGTGCTGTTTGGCAAGGATCTACATTACTTTAATTAATAAAGTGATATTGCAATATGTCAAACAACGTATATAATAAGACTTTCATTTGGCACAATGTCAATTTCAATTAAAGAGACAAATACAAAATTTGAATTTACATAATGTGAATTTGAAATGCCAATGAAGAAATCTGATATATCTAGAGGTTATTGCCTGGGTTCCAGAGCAATATCATATCTAGTGACGGAGCACAGTTTACCGTATAACTGGTTATTTCTGCGATCATGATATTTCTGTGAACTCTGCGAAGAAATCACCGAGCGCACAAATAAAATTTGCAAATACTTAGTCTTATCCTCAGAGTCCCAGGAAGTCACTGTTGTGACACATGTACATGTGTACACCCAGACCTCTTCTCTCGCGCTCTCCGCGTGTTTTAGCACATGCTTTTTGTTGAGGAGAAAATGCTAAAACACGTGGAAAGCGTGCAAGGAGAGGACTGAGAACAAGTCTATACATGTGTGACACTGTACCAGTAACTGCCTTCCTGGTTGGAACGCAGACATTTAATTTGCAGTAATTAAAACTTTTCTAAATTCTCAAATGGCAATAATTGTGGCTTAGTGGTTAGCGACAATGGCTACCACTCCATGGTTTAGGGGTTCAAACCCCAGTGACGATAGTAAATTATGAAACTTGTCTGTCTTTCTCTCTCATGTTTCTCTAGCTTTATTCATGAGACTATGACTCGTTTCAGTCGTTGGGGAGTTTCTGTGGTCTGGCGAACGTGGTGCTTTCCTGGTGGTCGTTGATATCCACCAGGCGTGCTGTCCACGAGTTCGCGATCACCGTAATGCCTGCAATCTATATCGAATTGGCTAGTCATTGATTCCCGTATGGACTGCACGGAAACATGTACCCCGCTGAGCTCACCTGCCGGGTTAGTGGGCGCCCAGACGAGAGCAAAGACCCCACTTGCCCATTATGGAGGGGCATAGCGACACATAAGACCGCAGAAATAACTGGTATACGGTATTGCACAAGCTGCGAAACAACTTTTTTACGGGCATGCTGTCTATCTAAGGCATGTGGTAAGACAATATTTCTTCTTTCTTATTTGACTTGTTATAGCTTGTTTGTGAAGTTTTGCGATTGCATAAGATGCCCTACTTGTCTGTAGAGGTATTGAGGATTCAATATCAGTTTCATTAGTCTACAGGACAAGTCTGTAAATTGGAAGTCGCATTGTAACTTTCGTCCAACATTCAATCGTTGATGTATGTTGTAACACACCCTATGATCATCAGCGGTGCATGTTGACCTTTGATCAAAATGTGCAGGAACTGAGCAGCAGTGCATGATTTAGTTGTGCAAAAGTCATATTTGTTTGAAATAGCGTATTTTATCAGACTTAAGTCGTCAAGCTATTATTTCTTTTATTTAACCATTAAGACAGCCACAGGCAGTGACAAAACTATAGAAGATAATCACATTATTATAAGATATAACAGCAGATTCAGGTGTTAAGACTAGGGTAAATACTATACTGCGGTAAACTGTACCTGATTTAAGTGCAAAAGAAATATCCTATATATTATAAAGTACACTGGTATCCAAATAGTATCTAACTCTTAAGTTGCAACTGCCCCATGCAGTACCATCTACTGTACATCCCAGTGTCTGATTCATCTTCATCGCCATTCCTACATGCTGCAGACATGATATCATTGTCACAGTCTAAGCAGCAACAGTAATCGGTAGACTAACTCTGAAGCATGAGCCCTTCAGTAGTACTGTGTACGACTGTTGTCTGATTTGGACGAACATGAAACAACTCTAATATTTCCTTTGGTGCTGGTTGTTCCATCCAATCTACGTAGAGTTGATTCTCTCTTAAAATCCAGCCATGTAAGTGTGGAGATTCGATGGATGGCACTGTTGCCATCAGCACGACAGCTGATATCAATAAGAAGACAAGTGTTTGCCTTCTATTATTTCTGAAGATATCAGGACAATTGGTACCAATTTTCTTAGCAGTAGGGATGGCTGTATCCCACATCATAGTGATGTCGTCCGTCTCCACAAGCCTATCAGGATGATGCCGGGACCATCTGCTTTCCACTAGGACCCCAAACTGCCGACAAATGTTCCAGTCAATAATGTGGACGCCACCTGATTGTGTCGATCAGTGTATAGTCCATTGGTGCCAAGGCACTACAGTCTGCCACAATTGGTCGACTGTCCCCAAGTCTGCACTGCACAAGCGGCAAGTAGGACTGACATCATTATGCAGAATGTTGCGCTCATAATACCGAGTCCAAAAAGCTTGATCTTGAGCAGCAACAACCAGTCCCTCGGTTGCAGCAGGAAGATTTCATGACTTCAGCCAACAATAAATCTCTTTCACGTCCATGCACAGGTAGTGAGATGGCATGAAGAGAACTGCTGCACATGCGGAAATGTGCAGGGAAGCAAGCCAAATTGAAGTTAAATTTCTGTCTGATTTTAAAAAAGAACTCACACCAAAACAAGTCACACTTGAAAAATAGCCTTGTACTTGCAGAGTTTAGCTGTCCTCTGTGGCTAGTTGCAGCAGTTCTATTAAGCACAAATAATGTTGTAAATGGCTCATTCCTAGCCAACAAGGGCACAAGAGACATGACATTATTGGTGGAAAGCCTTAGTCCATTTTGTGCTGGCAAATTGCAGTCATTGTGACATATTTCTACACCAAACCTCAAATAGCATTTCAAAAAGATTTCTTCTCATGCAAAGATATGTGGCATCAACTTCAACCTCTCCACGTCACTGGAATCTCAAAGTTTGCTAGCACTGTTTTAAAGTATCTAATATCTCTTCCTTTCATAAATTGTACATTCTGTTGTAACCGTGGCATACTAATGCAAGGAAGGAATATCAAACCAGTGCTGGCAGATTTTGGGATCAGCTACAATTGTGGTCCTCCAATGACACAAAATTAAAAGTAAAAGTTGATGCCATGTATCCAGACCTATGCACAAGAAAGTCATCACAAAGGATTCCAGTGTCTTCGCTACATCACTACAATTCTACCTTTGCCTCACAGGCAAACACGAATTGGCAAATTGCAGTAAGTGTCAGGTGATTTAGTATACCAAATTATAAGATTCCAAAAAAAACAATAAAAAATAAAAAATGATCTAAGCTTTCCCCAAGGACATCTAGGCCCCTGCTCGCTAAAAACATGTACAGTGTGATTGATTATCTTTTATAGAACTACTGCAACTAGCCACTAAGGCAAAGCTAAACTTCTAAAATGCAAAGTTATTTCACGAGTGACTTGCTTTTGCTTTGCGAGTTCCACCTTAATTAAAATATTTACAACAGAAAACATAAGTTTCTTCTCTTTCTCTAGATTGCAAAAAAATCATATTGTCGATCACCAGTTTCTTTGACTATTAAGCACTTCATGAAGACATGAAAACAGGCAGGCAGACAGACAAACAAATGAAAAAATGGACAAATAGACAGACAGATGACACACACACACACGCGCGCGTGCGCGCACACACACACACACACACACACACACACACCACACACACACACACACACACACACACACACACACACACAAACACACACACACACACACACACACACACTTCACTTCACTTCACGCTGCGTTCATTCCAATGAGAAACGATTCAGGCCAAGGTCACCATAGGCTATATCGGAGGAGTGGATGTTCTCTAACAGCAGAAACACTCATGGTTGTGGAGGCCTTGTTGGCGGAATGTTTGGTGACAGTACTGACATTGACTAGTCAAGGACTGACCATGTTTCTGTCTCTGGCGGTTTACAAGGCCGGCATGATTTACAGCAGTAAATCCACAACCATCAAAGCTGCAGTGTAAAGCAAACTTTGATGTCGTTTGCCTTGCTTCGCGGCGACGCTTCTGCTCATCCTTGTGGTATTTCTCTTGTTCTTCCTTCTTGAAATTTACCTCCTTTGCGGCAGCCCAGATCTGATTCCTCTACTCATTCCTATCTTCTGCTAGTATCCTCCAAACCCCCATCAAGATTGCAATTCCTTAAATCCCTCAGTACCAAATCGTTCCATCTCATTCTCTGGCCTCCGACTGAACGTCTACCTTGGGGTGATGCACACACCAAAAGCTTCCTTGGTAGACAACACTCATCCATGCACAAGATGTGACCCAATAACCGGTGTAAGCGATGTATCTGCAGCTCCAGAAGTACTGCTGTTTCCAAACCATATAAAAGGGTGGAAAGAACTACAGAGACAAAGATGTTCAGCTTGGTACTAGACTTAATCTTCCTCTGGTGCCAAAGGATGCAATTAAGTGACCCATATGACTGAGATGCTTTGGTTATCCGTGTTGATATCTCAACATCCATGGAGCAATTATTAGAAAGATAACTTCCAAAATACTCAAAGGATGGTACCACCTCAATTGGATCACAATCAGGATGCAAAGAAATGGGAGATGGAGAATGGGCATCAGCTCCAGGTAGGACAGCTAAAAGCTTGGTTTTCTTGTAATTGATGGTAAGCCCAATGTGATGGCAAGACGAATCCAGAGATTTCAGCAGGTAGGATAGACTTTCATAAGAATCAGATATCAATGCCATATCATCAGCATATTCAAGGTCTGACACTGACACCTCTGATGTAAGCTTCTTCCTGTTTCCTACCAGGTCAGCATCCAGAAGATATGACAAGCACACACCTACATCTGGTTGGTGATCAGTAATGACAAGTCAAATCACAGAGTCAAAGTAGAGGTTGAATAAGGTTGGAGTAAGTACACAACCCTGTTTGACACCACTAGAAACAGAGAAATGATCTGAGATTTTACCATAGGTCCTTACAGCGGCAGAAGTGTTACTGTGCAATGCTTCAATGATTTTGAGCAGCTTAGATGGCAAGTGGTAACAATACTGAAGAACAGACCAGAGGGCTGCTCTATTGATTGAATCGTAGGCATTACGGAAGTCTACAAAACAGATGTATAAAGGACGATGGTACTCCCTGGCTTTTTCCATCAACACCCTGACAGAAGAGTTGGTCGGTACACTCTCTGCCCTTGCGGAAACCACACTGGTTCTCACGCAAGAGGGCCTCCGCTCTGGGTTTGATCCTGTTCAATATAACATGAGTAAAAACCTTGCTGGGGATGCTCAAGAAGGCAATGCCTCTATAGCTGTCGCACTCAGAACGACTTCCCTTCTTGTGAAGAGGGACAATGAGGTGGTTCAACCAATCTGAGGGATACTCTCAGTAGTGAGCTTGGTTTTGAAGGCTGCTGTTTTCTGTTCATCATGAAATGAACACGGAACAGATTGGGATGCCAACCCAATTGACCCACTTTGCGCCATTAGCAGGGCCTTAACCCAGTATCCGGGGATTACCAACAAGGAGGTTGCACGACAAAATCCACACACACACACACACACACACACACACACACACACACACACACACACACACACACACACACACACACACACACACACACACACACACACACACACACACACTATCATGTCTTAGGCGTAGCGAGGGTTGTAGTTGTCTTACCGGAAGTGGCAACCGTCATAGCAAACAGAGAGTAAGTAAACCTGCGACAAAGCACCGTACCGAAGTGATTTACCATTTGATGGTAAAAATGCCTGTCCTTTCTCAGTCAATGTACAAACAAGTGCTGAGATGCTTGGAGTGACTTGCACGTGGTGTTATAATTTCTGCATGCTTGCAAGTAGGTGCTTGCCAGCACATGTGCGGCAACTGTCTGGTGATGTTGGGATTGGAGTACGTACCTGTGCCTAGTTGTTGAGGCTAAAATCAATCGTTGGGTGTTCTAGGAACACATGCATAGGTAAGTTTCCTGCTTTGCAGTGTGTTTGGAAGCACATTGCTAATTCTAAGGAGTCAATTTCTCGGCGCCTAGGGTTCAGCACTAGCTGTAGTGCTCCCTTTCATTAAATAGTTACCATCTCCACAATTTGCTAACAATTTCACCACAGTCACTAGCTACATCACCTGTTTCTAGAAATGTTAGAGACTGTAAAAATGGACCTCTAACTTTGACATAGTTTTGTGTTAAGTTTAAATGCTTGCATAAAGTACCCTAGACTATAGGGGTGCTTTGCATGCTCAAAATATCATTGTCGATCTTCTTATGACAAAGACAACATTAGATAATGCAATGCCAGTGATTAGTGCGTTTGTGAGGTTCTTGAGTCTACTTAGTTGTGGTGCTACTCTTGTGATGCACTGTGTCATCCAACAAACAAAAATGGTACCTACCTTTCATCAGCATTGACATTTACACTCACTGAATTAAATCTAAGCAATTGCACTGGCCCTAAATTACTACAAACAGACACATTTCATTCATATGCACTGTCACCACACAAAGCAATAGAACAAGAACTAACGCGTCCTGGTAAACATAGATACATCTAACTGCACACAACCAGAAAGTAAACTATTAATTACCTTACTATTAACAACTCTAGACATTGCTACAGAAACACATAAAATACACTGTCTGTCTCTGGTTTGAAGCTAACAGTTTGCTACATGATTCTACAACTTGTAATAACACAACGTTAGTAAGCCATTAATGTATTTCTTTGTGACAGTGTATCCTCACGTATCCAACAATCACTTATCCAACCCTCACATACCCAACCTTCATCATCCTGCAGATTATCAATCATCTAATATGAGTCATGTAGCAGTGGCCTTGTAGCATGCTGGTGGCAAAAGAAAATGCAACTGCCATAAAACCTAGGCATCACTATAATCTGATTCTTCAACAGTTGGCAACAGTGCCCTCTGTACTGATGCACGTCTCTATCTTTCTCAAATCCAGGTATCCAATCCTCATTTCAATATCTGCTATGGACAGGGAGTTGGATATAAGCGGAGATAACTGTAATCATGTTAACTATTAGAAAAGCAAGACAACTGTGGCAGTACACTCGCTTTTTGACAAGAACTGTGGTAGAGGAACCACTTATTGGTGAATGACAAACATAATGACATTCTTGCCATTAGTACTAGTGTCTTTCAACTATTTGCTCATCTGTGCAAATCGCAAATTGGTGTACCTGACCGTCTAGTACACCTAATGGCATGCCAAACATCCCACTAGTAGTCTGCTCTTTGCTTCAGCCAATCCTCACCTGTTTTCTGGGTTAGCTGGGTTTCATTATGGTTTAGGGTTGACTTTTGTGTTCCTCCTACTAATCAGTACATTCATACTTGGACATGCCCAGTTTTTTGGTCACAGATGTCCAATGTCCAACAATTTTTCCCTCGTATAGTGCTCTGTTTGTACCTTACACACTACACTTCATCCATTCAATTACCTTACCACATTTTCTCAGGCACTACGCCTATCTATTTAATATAAACATGGCAGATGACATCTTAGGAAATATCTCAGAGCAACTCCAGTATCCCCCAACTGCCGCAGTACAAACTATACGTAACACCGGCTGCCAACTGCTCCTTACCACAGACTGTAAACAGGATAGAAGTGTATGGACGCTACCACCACTACAAATTTGTCTCAACTCCCTTTGCATTTGGCAACGCGGGTAAGGGTGTTGAACAGTATACTGCTGGCTGGGTGCTCCCGCCCCAACCAGTTGCTTCGCTTCCCCTCGCCCTAGAGCCTCCATTTAACCAATTGGTGCAGTGTACAAGTTGCTGGAGTAGTACGAGAAGTTGTAGTAGTCACAAGACGTCAAGTGCAAAACCAGGTTGGGGATACTGGAGTTGCGCCAATATCCATTTTGACCCTAGATAATCCTCATTCTAGACAAATTTCAGACCTGCATATGAGGCAGCAACTAACTGAAGTAGCACAGCCTGCTTTCTTCCGTCCCTGGAAAACAGGTCTTCTTGTGAGCATAGTATGAATTCTTTACTTCACAATGTGTTACAAATCCTAGATGTTCTCCAGCTATTCCCGTTAGAGTTCGTTCCCAATCTCTCAGTCACGATGATACACCACCATCGCCACTGAAAGTCCTCGGATAACGAGTGACAAACGTTATATTCACTATTCCAATACCTGGAACACAGTCACAAATCATAGAGCGAAGATATGGGATCTTGACAGAAGAGGGAGCAGTGCAATCATAATCAGTGTTCTATTTTGCCGCGCATGCGCCTACAGCGTGCACCCGTTTGACGAGGTGCATTGCCGTCGTTCTACCCTGCTGAAAAACGACGTAACGTATGACTCACACAAGGAGCAGTACAAATGTTTGTTAGCCTGGAAACTTAAAAACCTTAGAGCAGTGTAAACTGTAGTAGGCGCATTGCGCAGCCCGCCTCAGACTGTAATTACCCAGGGGAATCGTTTAGCGCACAGACCCGGATTCGTAACCGCGTTGCAATGAATTCATAATGAACGTCGTAAAGTGACGTAGTAAGCTGGCCTGCTAGAGAAGCCATGAACGAGACAGTGAGTGAAGAAATTGAGTGCAGTGAACTACACGATCGCAAATAGCTTAGCACTTACTAGATTAATTGAACGAAGTTGAAGTGGCGACATCGTTACGTACGTTTGCATGTTTCTTTTGCAGAACCGAGTCGCTTCTCGTTTTCCTGCTTCATCAAAGGTTTGTTGGAATTCTTTGAATGAAGGCTCGGTTGGCCGTGCTAATCGCTAATCTTCATACGTGCAGGGTCGCGGCTTGTGCGGTTGGTTGATGAAACGAGGCGGACGAGTACAAACCTGGAAGAAACGATGGTTTGTTGTTGTTGGAGACCAGCTGTTCTACTACAGAACGCCTTCGGTATTTCTACTACAGTACAACCTTCCTAACCTACTTCAGGTATTTATGAAGTTTGTTCTATTAGGACCCTCGAGCTCGCGAAGCAGGTTTCATTCCTCTTCCTGGCAATCAAGTAGTGCGGCACCCTTTCGACCCACGACATCCCGACAAGCACATGTTTGAAATCGTTGGTAAGTTTCTCGTTGTACAGTCGTGTAGCCAGATTGTAGTATCTTTTTCTGTAACAAATCTTGAAGAAGGAAGTTTGCGTGTGTTTCACGCAGTAGTGTTTGCATCGTAACTACTTAATTAATTAACTTAATTAAACTTTTAGGATTTGCGGCAGTTGCTGTATGCCTGTAATTTTTGTCTGTGTTCAGCTGGAGATCGAAGACTTCAAGTTCGAAATCATGAATCATTTATGCTTTCTGCTGAAAGTGTGGAAGAGCTAGAGACATGGATATCTGCCATCAATAGAATTATCAGAGAGGTGTGTATGCCCAGTGTTTTATCACCATGTACAGTTCTATCTTCTACATATGTACCATGCAGTGTACAATAATGTTTTGAATTAATTTGGTATAGTTTCTTCATAATAATTTTGGCTGGATGGAATTACAACAGCAGCTGTATAATAATATCTATAGCTGAGTGGTTAGATAGCCCGGGGGTGGAAGGGGTGGAGGGGTGAGAGGATGAGGGGTGGAGGGGTGAGAGGATGAGGGGTGGAGGGGTGAGAGGATGAGGGGTGGAGGGGTGAGAGGATGAGGGGTGGAGGGGTGAGAGGATGAGGGGTGGAGGGGTGAGAGGATGAGGGGTGGAGGGGTGAGAGGATGAGGGGTGGAGGGGTGAGAGGATGAGGGGTGGAGGGGTGAGAGGATGAGGGGTGGAGGGGTGAGAGGATGAGGGGTGGAGGGGTGAGAGGATGAGGGGTGGAGGGGTGAGAGGATGAGGGGTGGAGGGGTGAGAGGATGAGGGGTGGAGGGGTGAGAGGATGAGGGGTGGAGGGGTGAGAGGATGAGGGGTGGAGGGGTGAGAGGATGAGGGGTGGAGGGGTGAGAGGATGAGGGGTGGAGGGGTGAGAGGATGAGGGGTGGAGGGGTGAGAGGATGAGGGGTGGAGGGGTGAGAGGATGAGGGGTGGAGGGGTGAGAGGATGAGGGGTGGAGGGGTGAGAGGATGAGGGGTGGAGGGGTGAGAGGATGAGGGGTGGAGGGGTGAGAGGATGAGGGGTGGAGGGGTGAGAGGATGAGGGGTGGAGGGGTGAGAGGATGAGGGGTGGAGGGGTGAGAGGATGAGGGGTGGAGGGGTGAGAGGATGAGGGGTGGAGGGGTGAGAGGATGAGGGGTGGAGGGGTGAGAGGATGAGGGGTGGAGGGGTGAGAGGATGAGGGGTGGAGGGGTGAGAGGATGAGGGGTGGAGGGGTGAGAGGATGAGGGGTGGAGGGGTGAGAGGATGAGGGGTGGAGGGGTGAGAGGATGAGGGGTGGAGGGGTGAGAGGATGAGGGGTGGAGGGGTGAGAGGATGAGGGGTGGAGGGGTGAGAGGATGAGGGGTGGAGGGGTGAGAGGATGAGGGGTGGAGGGGTGAGAGGATGAGGGGTGGAGGGATGAGGGGTGGAGGGATGAGGGGTGGAGGGATGAGGGGTGGAGGGATGAGGGGTGGAGGGATGAGGGGTGGAGGGATGAGGGGTGGAGGGATGAGGGGATGAGGGGTGAGAGGATGAGGGTTGAGAGGATGAGGGTTGAGAGGATGAGGGTTAGAGGGTTGAGAGGATGAGGGTTGGAGGGTTGAGAGGATGAGGGTTGAGAGGATGAGGGTTGAGAGGATGAGGGGTGGAGGGGGCGAGAGGATGAGGGGTGGAGGGGGTGAGAGGATGAGGGGTGGAGGGGGTGAGAGGATGAGGGGTGGAGGGGGTGAGAGGATGAGGGGTGGAGGGGGTGAGAGGATGAGGGGTGGAGGGAGTGAGAGGATGAGGGGTGGAGGGGGTGGAGGGGGTGGAGAGAGTAATGAAATGAGCATAATAATTATTATTAGTTAATTAATGTCGTCAGCAGTGAGGTTCGCCTCACTGAGTAAACTGATTTATGATAGAGTAGCAAGTTTCTGAGTTTTTAGAGTTTCTGCGATTGCTGTATTATTGACATGGACAATATTTAAAAATATATTGAGGTATCTGTGTCAAAAAATTTAAAAAAATTATATTATGACATCATCACCCTCTCAGTAGGTTAAGTGGGGTCTTTACCCTCAACTGGGTGCCCACCAATCTGGCAGGTAAGTCCCAGGGAGGTACCGTACATGTTTCCGTGTAATCCATATTTTGCTAGTAACTGGCATATCATTATTATTAATTAAATACAGTAATAATTTGTTTCATACAGAGATGGTAATACTTACAGTACAGGGACTACATTTTTAAACTTTCTTAGTCTAGGTCTTCTCATTGTAGAGAAAGACCTCTCACTGCAGAAGCGTAGCGTGGCATGGGCTAGACTAGGCTATAGCCCCATCATTTGTAGGCGTGGCCATAAAAAAATTGTGGACTGTAAATACGTGTAAGGACCAAAGCTGCATATAGTATATACACCACCCTTTTTCCAGTCTGGGATCTGCCACTGATTCTACCATATCAGTCATTTAGAAGCCAGTAAAAAAGTGGGCGTGTGCTGTAGCATGGTAAAGTGTAGCCCCCCATTTCTAAAGGTCAGAACCATTACCGAACAAGGTATGGCACACACTTGCGGAGAAAACTAAAACATCTTGCAAACACGTCTTCCTTTGTACTGTTCACTTCTGCAACAACGTTTCTATGAAATTAAATATCCATTTGAATCGGAAAAAGACCGTTGAGTGTTGAATTTTATCAAATATGTAGTTTATTTAATTAGTTACGTCACTGACCAAAGTTTTGGGCAATGTGCTTCTGGCAATAGTCAACTTTCTAAACATTGGTCTGCCAACTGCCGGACCTGCTTCGCCGTCCCTACAGTACCCGCAGGCATATACTAACAGTAACGTAAAGTCACAGGACACACACACACACACACACACACACACACACACACACACACACACACACACACACACACACACACACACCACGCACACGCACAAAAATGGAAATGACGTATGGATAAGGGAGCTGCCGTTAAACGGTAATGCCCCCAACCAGATGGCTGGGTTCCTGTGCACTAAGTAGGAGCTATGGGCCGTGCTAAGCAATCTCCTGAAGCCTGGCCAGGTGCTTGCAGGAGCAACGACTGCGATGCCAACTGTGGTGTGGGCACCCGAAGTCCCACCCTAGTCAATAACCAGGTACCTTTTTATACTCCTGAGTCGAGAGAGGTGATTGTGTGTAAGTCAACCCTGCAAGGTCCCGGATGTAATCACTCCATAAGATGACTCTCTAACCAACTGAGCTATTGTGCCACACTACACGTGTGCGTGCGCACACACACACGCACACACACACGAAACAGAGGAACACTCATTAAAAATTACAATTTAGTAGTTTTATGGTCTTTGTATTGGCTATTGGTTATGTGTTCAATGACCAAGCAATTACTGTTGCAGCCTCTAGGTGGTGGAATGTTTGGACGAGAAGTTGGGCGTACTGTGAAACAGGAGGCCAGACGAAGTGGAGGGGGATATGTTCCTCTTGTTGTGCAGACAACTGTTTCATTTCTCAGACAAAAGGGTAATTTTGTGACTGGAACATGTTGTGTAGTTTGTAGATGGTAATTTCTTGTAGGTCTTGATGAACTAGGTATATTTCGATTGCCAGGCAATCAGGTGAAAGTCCAAGGTTTGAAGGAATTATTTGACAAGGGTGAGCTAGTGATTGTAATTTGGCTATTGTTTATTTGTTTATTTAACTAGGACTGTGTTGTAGTGCATTTCATATCGTTTGTGTAAGAGAAGGGTTGTTTTATAATATATATTGTGTATTCAATTGGCTATTGAATTGTATGATCTTGAGTTGTTTGCATTGGTTAGCAATTTGATTTGTTTGGTGGCATTAAAGCCATTTCTGATATATTCGCAGGCGAACATCCTGATCTACAAAGCTGTGATGAAGTTCATTCAGTCGCATCTTTGCTAAAACTGTATCTTCGAGAGCTGCCTGAGCCACTTATTCCATTTGAGTATTTTGACATGTTTATCAGTGCAGCTTGTGGTGAGCAATAGTGCTGCTAGAATATAGGAGATAGATGCTACATGGTGTGTTGGTTAGTATTAGAAAAAGATGAAGCAGAAGGATTGCAGCAGGTAGAAAAACAACTGAAACTTTTACCAACAGAGAACATCAACTTACTGAAGTTTTTGTGGTATGTTGATTGTTTGGTGCATTGCAGTGGCATTTATTACTGCCTTTGGGATAGTGACTTCCTTTTTGAATTGCAAACACATTCTCAAAGCACTAAAATGGACTTGGCTAATCTTGCTACCGTGTTTGGTCCTAACTTTATTCGACCTCAGGTGAGAATGAATAATTTTTTATCAATTTTTGCTACATGTAGCTCTTGTTGTGATCACATTACATTTTATGTTGACTAAGTGGTATGCTTCTTTAATGGAACCAAGAAATTGGTTCTTTGTATTCTAATTAACGTTACCATACATGGTACTCAGGCGATGTCTTATGGGTAGCTATTTGATTTTTATCTTGTGCAATTAATCTGGGGGCAAGATTTACAGACAATTTAAGCACAGTGGTACGTTTTCATTCCAGTTTGCCATACCTTGCTGTGTGTTGACGGCATCACTTTTTTAGGGCGGTGCTGGTTTGACTGTGGAAATGGTATCAATAATACTGGTAGTTGTCTAGTTTCTCCAGCCTGTTGTTCGTTTATCTCTATTCCCTCACTCTTTGCTCATTCATGCAGCACTGTCTTCTGCTGCTCCTTTCCCATGTACCTTTGCACATGATAGTCAGATGCTATGTCAAGCTTGCATTTTTGAAGGCTGATGTTTAACTTCGAAGTCTTCATAAGTTGTATGTGTATGTACGGGTACTTTGATGGCAAGAAAATGTCTACAAACTGATCATGCAGTGCTCTTTCAATAGTGCGGTGGTTAATTAATAATTTTCCTTGCCTGGACTTTGTGGCACTTACAGGAGCACAGTCCAGATTTATGAGCATGCTTTAGCCTTGGGTAGAAAGCGTGTTTTGCATGCAGGTTGCCGGCCACGCCTAGAATAAAATGGCTTCCTCGAGAGATGATTATGGCTACTGTGTCGAGGCACAATCACATAGCCGATCCAAAAGCCGACAAAATATAGGTTTAGTTACCATTGTAATCTTTTGTAGTATTATGACCACATTATGTGCCTTGGTTGCAGCGTACCAAAGGGGAGAGTGTATGCATGCATGTGACGTCTGGGTGTAGAAATAAGTGCACAAGAGAAAGACATGGTCTACG